>NC_079516.1:21858071-22158071 GCF_000801105.2 Raphanus sativus
TCTATTATAAATGCAGAGTCGCAAACATGGAATTTACAGGTTATTCGGACCATGGTGGACCCACAAGATGCAAAACTCACTGAATGAATTCCCCTCAGTCGCTTACAGACAGACGATAGGGATGGATGACATTTTTCCATTAATGGGAGATACACATTTAAATCAGGTTATCGGGTAGAGCGAGCATACCTGGATATAATACAAATGCTACCTGTGTATGGCCCTTCGGTTACTCCGCTCAAAGCCCACTGCTGGAAGATATGATGCCCACCTAAGATGAAACATTTTTTATGGCAGCTGGTGTCAGGGTGTATAGCGGTAACGAAAAACTTTACAGCACGAGGGATGCGAGGAGACACTATTTGTGCAAGATGTGGGGATTCTGAGGAGTCTATTAATCATGTGTTTTTTTAGTGCCCAACAACGGTCCAGGTTTGGGCGCTATCGCGGATCCCATCAAATCCAAAAAAATTCCCACACAATCACTATTTGCGAACATGGACTATCTATTTTGGAGGATCTCCCCAGCGATGGAGGATCATCACTTTGCGTAGATCTTATGGCATATATGGAAATGAAGAAATAATAAAGTCTTTAGTAATTTGGATGTTGAACCACGGAAAAAACTCAGATTGGCTGAAATGGAGGCATTACTTTGGTCTGAGGCACAGAGCTCTCTCACTCAAGGATTACTCCCAACCCATACGTCAAGAGTACCGTGTGTTCCGTTTATTCCCGGTAGATGGTGTTTCATGGACGGATAATAGAAAGATCAGGAAATTTTTTTAGGACAAGGATGGTATAATATAGTGGAAGGATTTGAGAGTTTAATGGGTGCAAGAAATACAAGGGCGAGTTCTTCACCTCTACACTTGGAGGTGGAAGCTCTCATTTGGGCAATGTAATGCATGAGGAATCTACGGCAATACTCTGTTACATTCGCAATGTATTGTTCTCAATTGGTGAAGATGATGTCAGAACCAGAAGAATGACCAGCGTTTGCAAGTTATTTAAAAGATATAAAGTTCCTGGAAGGGAAGTTTCAACAATTCAGAGATCATTCACATTTTATGGACGCAGAATACAAGGGTAGACAGTTTCGTACGCAGTGCAAAAAAACAATTGTCATTTGTTGTCCATATGGATGTAGAGTTATCAATTTGGTTTTTATAGTCTACATGAGTCTGATTTTGTGGCTGTCAGAAAAAAAAAATAGTTCACGGATGAAAAAGTCTATATTTACTCTTTCTTTTAATATGAAATATTTGGACGTTCAAAGGTTTTTATATGTTGGGGTTGGAGTTCTAGTGCTTATGTCTTTGTCACCCATTTTGGTATTCGTACTATATGATTTCACATGAATTTATTGTTTGCATTTCTAATTTTCATGATTAACCTGAAGATATTATGGATCTATGGAAGTGTAGTCTATTGGATAAATCTTTCTACAGGTTTTTAAATAGGCTGAGGCTTATTGTTTGTGTGGCCACAAGGTAAGATGCGGGTGCCTTTGAATCCAAGTTATTTAGCTTCTCAGATTCGCCTACCACTAGACATTACCTAGTGGTTTGCATTTTTAATTTTAAACAAAGAAAACGTGAAATAAATACTGGTTTATACTTTATACTAATACTAGATGATAACCCGCGCCCTGCGCGGGATGAGTTGTTTTAAAATATATTATATTTAAAAATTATAAACAACACACATTTTGTTATCAATAACTATTTGTACATATGATTAGGAGTAGATATTTAGTTTGGTTCGGATCTTTGAAAGTTCGGCTCGGTTCGGATTTATACGGATTTAGTTTGGGTTCTAATAATCCATTTAAATTAAAAAAACTAAAGTTCATATATACTTTAATTTTTTAAAATCTAAAAATTATATAATTTATAATATATAAATTTGAATAATATATATCAAAATACTTAAATTTAACATAAAAATTGGTTTAATGTAAATATTTGGATAGAAAATCAACAAATATCTTAAGTATTTTTGGTATTTTGAGTATCATTTAGTTATTTTAAGCATATACTTTTAACTGTTTTTATATCTTTCCAAATATTTTGGACAAATTAAAAATATCTTATATATTTTGTATATTCTTTTAGATATTAAATTTTAAAATAAATTACATAAATCTGGTTCGAATATACTTGGATATCAGAAATATTTTTGTTCGGATCAGATTTGGTTCCAGTTCTCTAGATACCAAAATTTTAAGCCCGTCCAAATATCTAACTAATTTTTGTTAAAATTCAGTACTTCTTTTTCGGGTTAGATTTAGTTTGGGTTTTTAATGTAATCAATTATTTCTCAATTAATATATATGGGATTAGAGTAATCACATAAATCAATATAATATCTCTTGTTTATTTATAATTTTTATGGAAAATAAATCAAAATAATTATTTTATTTATTTGATATGTCAATATAATTAAGTTTCAATGATATTGACATAGATATATAATATATTTTAATATAAATATTTATTATCATATTGTTTATTAACATTTGTATATTTCTTATAACAATAAATTTAAACCGTTAATCCTAAAATTTTCAATGTGATATTTTTAATGCAAATTTCAAAATTAACATATTTATTTATTTTTATATTGTACATAGTTTAATTTAAACTAATATGTATATAATATGAATATATATTAAATGAGAATTCATATTGAACTACTTTCTTTAAAACATATTGAATGAAATCATTACACCGTCCACCTTAAGGCACAACAATATATCACTGTATTAACTCAAATACATAATTTTTGTGATTCCTCTTATACGAAAGGGTCAAAATATGAAATCATGAATCTTTGCACCTTGTAATATGAAATCAAACAAAAAAAACGTTTCCCAATTAATATATATGGGATTAGAGTAATCATATAAATCAATATATTATCTCTTGTTTATTTACAATTTTTTATGGTAAATATATCAGAATAACTATTTTATTTGATTGGGTCAGATGAGAACTATCTCAATAGTAAGATCACCAACCTAAGAGTATTGCTTCCACAGTTGAATGATTTTGACATTGATCTCCCACCTAAACTTGAATGGTTTCAAGTCTGAAACGGGGGGAGGGGAGTAAAAGAGGACACCGAACGTGTTCTAAGAAATCTATGTGGACCACTCACATGTTTTTTTTATGTGTTGACCTTCTAGCAAACCAAAACAACCTTCTTATATAGTGATTTGTTCTTATTTTTGTTTACAAATCAGAATGATCGTAAGCTTTATACCAGCTTCCCATAAATAATACTCCACAATGACTATATGGAAAACTGAATATAAATTAGCAATTTTCGTGTATCCGTAAAACTCATTATAGGAAAGTAATGATCTCGTGAATATATTCTCTAGTTAATGTGTTGCTAACAATGCGCGATGTATATTCTTTGATTGACTCTTCAAAAATTAAGTTAATGTGACAGTGAACTTGGTGGTATTTATATAGAAGCACATTTTAGGAATGCTTTTAATTTGCCTTTGACTAACTAAAACCTGTATCATTAGCAAGTTAGTGAAATTAGGCATATACAAAATAATGATACATACAAAACCGTTCAAAATTCCATCTACAATTCTACATATAAAGAAAAATTCAGAATGTACCTTCAGGTGAGCATGGCAATACAGAATTATTATACCCTACATAGAAAAAGAAAAACCACATTAAATATATTTAAAGATTAGTTTTACGAAACTATCAGTAAAATATCAAAACATGATCATAAAGATACAAATGTATATTTTAACTCTATAGTCCTCACTCCTCAATGACTATATGGAAGAAAAAAAAGGAAAAAAAATAGAGGCTTCTAGAAAATTTAATGGTTATGTTCAAATGTATTATCGATAGAGAAAGAATAAAATTTAAAACTATATAATAAACCTCTTGTATCAAAATACTATGATTCAACTCAATAAACCACAATGACTCAAACATCAGCAAAGAAATAAAGTTTGGTTTTTCTATAAAAATAATAATGGTTACATAGAAATACATCGTCGAGTGAAAATTCATGGTCAAAATTAATTTGTTTATAGATACAAAACCATAAAATAGACCCTATAATATATTTCGAAAGTACAACCGGACTCAATAATCCACTATGTCTAAAAATCCTTATAGTAAACTATGTAATAATATGTTTCCGAAAATGGTTGGAATCTTTAGACACAAGTAATAAATATATTTATGACTAAACGTTCTAACACATAACGTTACGTATCATAGTGGGTTACATTGAGTTATCCAAAGGACAATTGAATAATATATATTCAATGGCATAATATCGTAAATATTCTAGTAATTTATGTCTACTTCTATAAAAGGGCTGAGAATGCTTGTGAAGATACCACATCAGTAATGGCATTTTTGTTAATCATACATCAAGCAAAGGTTAATTATTAAAAGTGCTCCTCAAATAATAAGAAAGGGATGATCGTCCCCATATATCATAATGTAGTAGTGACAGAGCTGGGGAGGGAGTACAAGCAGTGCCACAATTTCCATGGTTCAATCATGTGTCCTTTTGTGTTTGAATAATTAAAAACTTTTGCTTTATATATATATAATATATATATATATATATTTTATATAAAAACTTGTAAAAATTCATCGAACAAGATCTAAAAATATTCTATATGTATATATCTTTATTTTCATTACAAACTTATAAAAATTACTTATAATTTATTTTTAAAATTAAATAAGTATATATTCAAAGGATTTTTTTACTAAAAAAGTTGTTAAAAAATACTGAGGCAGCAGTAATGGGACTTCATAACTAACTAATTAGTTAAATGAAAAAGAGAGAAGGTCCCATCCAAAAACACACACACATTGACAATAAAAAAATGGAAAAACAAATGCAAATTATAAAAACCAGGTTTGTGTTGTCACATGTGTATACACATAAAAGGCGGAGAAACAAGGAGATCGAAAGAGAAGAAGAATAGAATGGTGGCTGTTCAGTTGTTAAGCTGGAAGCCATTGATTCTACCTTCTAGGCGGAATCGATTTCCTTCTCTTAACAGGTCTCTCTGTCTTTCCAATTTCTGACAACAGTTGCTTCCATAGTGGTAGACTTATTCATAAGATTATTGATTATATAAAGTCTGTAAATATCGAGTGTAGATGCAGCGAGGTCACTGTGACAGCTCTTTTAATTGTAATTTTTTTTTAAAATGGAATATCTAAATCTGGGTTTAGGTTTTAGGTTCGAATTGAAATCTTGGTTTAAGTTATTTTGTAGATGATTCAACAGTGTTGTTCAATCAAAGCTCATTTAGAAGAAAAAAAAAATGTTTTATTTTCAATCTGCAGGAGACTGAGTTCACACTCTCTACCTTCAGGTGGGATTGAGTCATCTTTCAGATTCAGAGGTGAGCTTTCTTGAAACCAAATCAGGGAGATCTTTCATTTTTACAATAGTTGACTTTATTGTCTCTGTGTCCTCCTATAGGGACCTTCAAAGTCAACTCTCAAAGAAGAGGAGACAGACAGCCTTCTGATGTGAATGATTTCTGTTTCAAGTTCCATAAGGTGTGAAGCTAAAACCATATCAAAAAATGTCGATGTCTTAAATCTTTTTTGTTCTTGGTTCTGAAAGGATGCATTTTATATCGAGCTCTCTGCGTTGTAATCTTGCAGAGTCTTCCGTATAAAGCTGTGATAGGATGCGTCCCACTGTATGCCTTGTTCAGAGTAATGCAAAAGATGTTTCAAGAGCTTCCTGGTCTCATTCAGAACTCGGTGGGGGCTAGCTGCTTGCCTTTTGCTTGTGCTTCCAACTCTCTAAATAAACCTACACCTCTCAACCTGGACTTGTCAATTCCTTCTTTAAGTGATATCAAATGGAGTACTGCAAGGTTTCTTTACCTCTTCAATATTCAGCTTGAGAAGAACATTGGAACGTATGTCCTTAACCCCAATATGATTCCTTCTGACTATTACTGCTACTGTCACTGTGTTTGAGATGTAATATCAATCAATTTCTATTTTTCTTTGTAACTATTGTAGGTTCCTTGTGGCGCTCCTCTTAGCATGCATATCGTTTGTTATAATCGGGGGATTCCTATTTTCCCAGTTCAGGTAAACTTGGCTCTAATTTAACTTACACATCCATCATCACCACCACGTCTTAGTGTGGTTTTTCTCAACCTATAAATGGAAGATAAAAAAACTCAATTACTACTATTGCCTTGTTGTTGTGAAGGAAAGACAATCAACCCTTAGAAGAATGTTTTTGGGAGGCCTGGGCATGCCTCATTTCCTCTTCTACTCATCTCAGGGTCATAAAATTGCTTCTTCACCGATTCAAAAATATTATTCCACATCAATTAAAACTCTTTATCCTTCTTTCTATGGAGTCTTGCAACTAAATTGTTTTTTTTTTTTGTTTGTTTGTGGTTGCTGAAAACTGCAGCAAAAGACACGCATTGAAAGAGTCATTGGATTTGTGCTAGCCATATGGGGAATACTGTTTTATTCTAGGCTTTTAAGCACAATGACAGAACAATTTCGTGTAAGTTTTTTTTTATATAAACACTACTGGTGAGGAACGAATGTTAAAATGGTAACAGGTTCCTGATCATTTTTGTCTTGTGGCAGAGTAATATGCAAAAAATTAGAGAAGGGGCTCAGATGCAAGTCCTAGAAGCTGATCATATCATAATCTGTGGAATAAACAGTCATCTTCCTTTCATACTAAAGCAACTGAACAGTTATCATGAACATGCTGTCCGCTTAGGTACCGCCTCAGCTAGGTATATATGTTCTCTCTCTCTCTATATATATATATATTATATATAGTTTACAGTTTATTGTTATGTTGACTTGGCTGATAACTTTTTATTGTTACATGCTTTCAGGAGGCAGAGACTTCTGCTTATGTCTGATGCTCCAAGGAAGCAGATGGACAAGATAGCTGATGCGTACTCTAGAGATTTTAATCACATTGACATCCTTACAAAGAGGTAAGGTGGTTGACACGCTTCCTCTGACACAAGCCCAAAAAAAAAGATGCTACAGCGCTGATTTCGTGCTTCTACCAGTGCAGTTGTAGTCTTAACATGACGAAATCATTTGAGAGGGCTGCCGCAAGTATGGCGCGTGCTATTATCATACTACCAACGAAAGGTGATCGGTAAGCCCAAAAACTTTTAAGTTTCTCAAAGTATTTGTGAAAGTGGAAAACATGAGATTGCAATCTAAAAGTTGTTCATTATGCAATTTGGTTTTCAGATACGAAGTTGATACAGACGCGTTTCTTTCTGTATTAGCCCTTCAACCTATACCGAAGATGGAATCCATCCCAACCATTGTAGAGGTAAAATTAGGTAACTAATATTATATGGTGCACTACTGTTTTTTTTTTTTTTTTCTGTTTGTACTTTACAGTGCTGATGATCTCTCGCTTCTGGAAAATGAATGCAGGTATCAAGCCCAAGTACGTATGATCTTCTCAAGTCAATTTCGGGACTGAAAGTGGAGCCGGTTGAAAATGTTACGTCCAAATTGTTTGTCCAATGCTCACGTCAGAAGAACCTTATAAAGATCTACAGACACCTTCTAAATTACTCAAGTACGGTCTGCTTTCATCTTACCATTACTGTTTTTTTTTTTTGTATTCAAGACTAATAATACCAAGTCTACTCATTGCAGAAAATGTATTTAATCTTAGCAGCTTCCCCAATCTAGCTGGCATGAGGTATAGACAGTTAAGACTGGGGTTCCAAGAGGTAAGGGATTGGCTCTCTTGTCAGCATCTGTTTTCGTATTACATTACATTTTAGTCTTTGTTCAGGTTGTGGTATGTGGGCTGTTACGAGATGGGAAAGTAAATTTCCACCCTAATGATGACGAAAAGCTCATGGAAACCGACAAATTATTGTTTATTGCACCTCTCAATTGGAAAAAGAAGCAACTTACAGACATAAAAGCTGAGGACATTACAGTGGATGAGCATGATACTCGGAAGCAGGTGTTTGAGAAAAAACGATCACGTCTAGCGAAGATTATAATGCGGCCTCGTAAGTCCTTGTCAAAGGTATGGCTCCCAACTTCCCAAACCCTCCAAGCTTGCTTGAACTATTTTCTTAGGCTTTTCATTTCTATGGATTACACAGGGATCAGATTCAGTCAAAGGTCCCAAGGAATCTATACTTTTACTTGGTTGGCGCGGAGATGTTGTGCATATGGTTGAGGAGTTCGATAATTATCTTGGTCCAGGCAGTTCATTGGTATGCCCATATATATGTATATCTCTGTTCGGTTGGCTCCCACTAGAAGAGTTACTGATAATTATCTTTCTTTACACACAGGAGATATTGTCGGATGTACCATTAGAGGAAAGAAGTAGGGTGGGTGTTGGTATAAATTCAAGGAAAATCAAGAACATCAAAGTTTCACATAGGGTAAATTTCATGGGATGAACAAGGATAAAGCTCCAAAGCTATTAGATTGTTCATGTCTTTTTTTTTTTTAATCTTCTACAGGTTGGGAATCCTATGAACTATGAGACACTAAAAGAAACTATAATGCATATGAAAAGTAAATACAGGAAAGGCAAAGATGTTCCTCTGACCATCCTTGTAATATCTGATCGAGACTGGCTTCTTGGAGGTGCTAAGCATTCACCATTAATTCTTCGTCTTTGGCAATAATGATTTAACATTAATAAATGATTTGATGTCTTGTAGATCCATCTAGAGCAGACAAACAATCCGCTTACTCTCTTCTTCTCGCTGAAAGCATCTGTAACAAGCTTGGAGTTAAGGTATTGTACTTACTTTTCTTCCAAGCCTACTACATTGAGTTACTGAAGTTCATTTTGATATTGTTGTGTCTATAGGTACAAAATCTAGCTGCTGAGATCGTTGACTCAAAACTCGGCAAGCAGGTATTGGAAATCTTCTTCTGATCTCATTCTTATCTACAGGTTAAGTTACTGAAATGTAATGCAAAACCATGTAGATAACTGGAATCAAGCCGTCCCTAACATTTATAGCAGCAGAGGAAGTGATGAGCCTTGTAACAGCACAAGGTTACATTTTCTGTTTTTTTTTTCCTTTTTCTCTTTTTGACAACAATCCAGACAACTGTAATAATAACTAGTACTCGTTTCTTTACAACCAGTTGCTGAAAACAGCGAACTAAACGAGGTGTGGAAGGACATTCTAAACGCAGAGGGTGATGAGATATACGTAAAGGTCAAACAAAAACACTCCCTTCTCTCAAATCTTTTGCATTATGGTCTGAAAATCTTGAGTTTGCTTGAGAGACGCGCAGGACATTGAGCTGTACATGAAAAAGGGTGAGAACCCTTCATTCACCGAGCTTACAGAGCGAGCTTGGCTAAGGAGAGAAGTCGCTATAGGCTACATAAAAGGCGGTAAAAAGGTGACTCTGTTCACTGTTTTGTTACTCTGCAACATACCTCTTTCTCTTAAGTTTGTATAACTAATACACTAATCGTTTTTGTTGTTGTTGTTGTGTCAGGTAATCAATCCGGTTCCAAAGACAGAAACTCTCTCCCTCGAAAGGACAGACTCATTGATTGTTATATCAGAGCTTGAAGGAGACCAACCCATCACATTATGAAAACTATATATTCCCATATTCCATATGTTAAAGATTCTTACACAAAAAGAGACATTGGACGAGGAGACTCTGACTTGCAAATGCAAGCATCAAATAAACCGTTGATTTATACAAAAAAAAAATGCTTTTACACGGAAAGCCCCTTTGTTTTCATTGGTCTTTAATTCTTAACCCTCAATATAAGTACCCCAACTCCAAATGTTAAAATATTATGCCAATAAGAAAAAGGGCAAATTTTGTTTTAACTCTGAACTAAGAAGTCATGCGACTTGCGCAGGGTGAAATATTAGAAAACTATATACTACTAATTATATTATATGAAAAATATAATTTACTTTGTGTTGGTTTGTTTAAGAATAAACACTTGTATTTTTAATAATGGTTCAACCTAATCATATGTGCCTTTGGGAGGTCTCAAATGACTGAGGAACTTATTGTGCTTGAGTTGTCCTCCTCATAGCTTTCAAGCTTGGATTGCAAGTATTTTTTCCTGTTTGGAGTAAGGAGATAGCTCTTTAGTATTTTTTTCTCTTTTTGTTTTCTGTTGTTTTTAGTCTCGTTTGAGAGTTAGATTCATTCGCCAATTTTCAGACATTTTTCTTCTAGGACATGGTCCTCATGGAGGGTTGTTTCTTTGGCTCCAACCCTTGGAATGATAATCCAGTGCTAAAAAGAGAATGCAATCAAGAGAATTTAGAATCTGGCCAATGAATCCTAAAAATGTTGTTAATTTGTTTAAATATAATAAAGATATTAGTTATAGTATTTCATAAAGCTTGGTCGGAAAACATTTATTTTGGTTAAATGATAGGCCAGACAAAACTCCAATTATGAAAACTATTGGACCATCTTTTAACTTCATTTCTAAATGGGTCCAGTTATGATCTCCGCTCTATGTTGTTGGTGTCACTGAGATTCACAAAGAGAGGAACATGTTTTCATTCTGAAAACAATCAAACCTCAGACCACACCCACTTCACGATTCTTTTACTTCCTCCTATTCTGTCTCCCTATTTTTTCTAGGGAGGAGGTATGTTGCATTCTTTTTCAAAGTCCATGGGTATATATATATTTTCTGAGTATGTAGGGTTTAACCATGTTATTGGCAAGCGTGATATAATAAATGATAATTTTCTCTTGACTACATATTATTAGTGTACTAGATATGGACAACAAAACCCGTGCAACGCATGATATAATAAATGATAATTTTCTTTTAAATACATACTAGGTGATAATCCGCGCCCTACGCGGAATGAATAGATTTTAAGAGATGATTAAATTGAATCAAATAGACATTATACATGTAAAATCATAAAAACAAATTACACTGTATGTGAATTTTATTTTTAAACTTGTGTATTCGTTTTGAAAGTTTACTTGGAACATATATCGTGGAAGTGAATCAATAAGAGTAAGTGGATATTAATAAAAGATAAATTATGATTTAAAATAAAATAAAACATAGATATATAATATATAATTGTTATCATTAAAAATCGTAAATAAAAGATGAAACGAAACATATGAAATAGACAAATAAAACCATGCAGAAACAAAATATAACAAAACATAATTTGATTAAAAATTGCTAAAAAGCTGTTGTCAATAGTGCCGTAAGAGAGTGTAAAAGAAAAGTTAAACAAAAGCTTAGCACACCCATGTTTCAGTAAATGATCAAATTGTGAAACTAAATCTTTCTTAATAATTACATGTATTTTATCTCCATGAAAAAAAAAAAAAAAAAACTATAGCATTAGCTGAAACACATAATAGTAGTTGAGAAAAAAATATAAAGACTAACAACAACTAATTTTTGCATCTACGAAATCTATTTCAATGGTCTCTTCACCAGCAGCCGAGTATGACTTTCAAAGTTTAATGATTTTCACTTTAATCTACAACATTGATTTCTTTGACTTCAAGTGAGAGATGAAATTCGTAGCAGTTTATTTTTCTAGTCTTAATCCTTGTAGGTTGTGAAACTGTAGAGTAAAGTTCACTTGATTTATATATAGTATACCCTACAGTTAGGGTTAGTTCCACTTAATTTCAAAACAAAACGAAAATTCTCTCTTAAATTTAATACTAACAATCCCTAACTTTTATTAAAAAATTTAAAAAATTTGGAAAGTCTTACAATTAAGGAAGAAACAAATAGAAAATAATATTGACTATGAGATTTGACAATATTAAAGAAGCGACAAATTTTTATTGAATCATAATTTGGTCTATCAACATTTATGTTGATTGTTTAGTCAAAAAAATTGGTGCTTGAGTTAAGGGATTCAAGAGATCTCGTCAAATATATCTTCTAATTTAGATTCTCAATATATTAAAAAAACTTACAAAAAAATTAGTAATGTATATTGTAGCTTCTTTTTTTAATATATATAAAGAAGTGGATCAATATACGGTATTTAACGTCATATATACTATAAGTTATTAATCAGATAAAATTCATATATAATTTAATGAAATATAATATATAATGTTATTACGTATGATTTTTTCTATTTGACTTTTGTCATGGACAAAACCAAAAGTATTAATCGATTGTTTACAAAAAAACATAACATTGAACAATATATTATGGTCATCGCCAATGAGACTTATGCAAGTTAATTTGGTCAATCCAAATTCTCAGACCATTAAACGAAATGAATTATTATGGAAACTACTTAACTTTGTGACTTTGTTATATATGGAAAACAATATCATAACATAAATGATTGATTGAAAAACTAATCATCTATTATTATGTTTAATGATTGTAGCAATTTATCATGTGTTATAACACAATTTGGACAGATTTGACAATGGCAAAACAATGTAATTTTTCTAGTAATGAAAGGGTTTTTAAAAGAAGTGGGTAAGAGTGAATGTGAGAATGCCACCTAGGAAATGGCATTGTGTAAATAACACATCAACTTGAGGTTATTTTCTTTTAGTGCTCCTAAAATAATATATAGGGGATTATTAGTGTACTAGATATGGATCCGTGCGTTGCACGGGTTTTGTTTGCTGGTTTAATTCTATAAAGAATATAAATCAATAAAATATTTTAAAATAGTTTTAGGATTCATTTTGCATATGTTTGTGAAATCTATTTTATAATTAAGAACTCATTTTCCCATATAAATTCAGGTTAATATTTGTATTTTAATAATTATGGCACATAGTTGAATTATTATCAACTTTGTAGTTAGTGTTAGAGAAAATACCCATACCTAAAAATTTAAACCGAATCTTAACGCGAAATAAAATTAGAGTGAAATTAAAATAATTGAAAGTCAAATAAAACTAATAAACTCGATGACATAATGTTTCGATTAACTTAATTTATGTTGTTCTTCTTGTTTACATATATTCTAAAGTTTTCTTAGTCATTTAGTGAACTTTGTATTCTCATTTTAGGGTTCTTGAATTTTTTGTGTGTGTGATATCATCTATATATTTTGGTTTGGCTGATGAAATTTTAGTTTGTTCAACCAAAAAAAATAATTTTGGATCATCTTTTTAATTAATGATAATGAAACCATCACTACATGCATCTTATAACTACAAAAAATTATGCGAATGTTGAAGACTATATTTATGAATCTTGATTGTGTGAATAACTGTTTATTGAAAAACATAACTTATTAACAATAGTATTTTGGAAGAAAAAAAACTATAGTTTTGTGGTGATAAATCTTAAAATAAATAAATTATTTAATTATATATCGTAAAAGGTTGAAGAAGACACAATCTTAGAGATAATTATAAAGTTCTTCTAATTTAATTTTAAATATACAACATTCACAATCATATATATCATTTGAAAACTGTATATATCTTTATAAACTCAACTTCATCCCCTAAATACTAAATAATAATCACTAAATATTAAACTCAAATATTATGGTATTTTTGCTTGAAAGTAGTATAAGAAGTAATATTCAAGTTATAATATTTCAATCAATTTCTATGGGTTTTTTCATTTTGGATCTGTAGTTTTTACAATGTGTGATTTATTATTATTTTCAAATTATTTTCTTTTCAATTTATAGTAACAATTGACCATTTTATTAAGATTATTTAATCTTACATGATTTTCTTAATTCATTCTTTATTAGTAATATATTTCCACAATAACAGTATATTTAAAATGAATTAGAAAAATACTACATAGTAAAAATATAATAGTATGACTATGAAGCGTGATTTATTTTTCACCAAACACATATAAAGATCACATATGGTGAAAATAATGATAATAATCTATTTTTATGAGCAGACACGAAAATATATATAAAACATATGGTTGATTTTCGTATGACCAAACATATATAAAGACCAATCATGACAACATCCTATTTTCTGATTTTTGTTAATTAAATAATTTAGAATCATATTTGTCTTCAAATTCCTTTAAAAAAATACTATTAAATAATTATTCAAATTATGTTTTGTTAGGATCTAAAAATGGAAAACATTATATTTTATAATTCTCTTTTATTTAAAATTTAATAAAAGAATTATAGAAAATATGGTACAGGTCTCTTTTGTTCAGAATTTGTTTTTTCTAAGAAAAAACTACTATCAAGTATTCTTTTACGTTTTTTTTCTTAGGACTTTAGAAAAAAGCAAACTGATATTACTTAATCTTTTACAATTATCTTTTGTCTAGGATTTTAAAAAATAAAATTGCTATCAAATAACTATTTCTAGTTAATATTAACTGTATTTTAAATTTTTAATTTTCAAACATCATTTTTCAATATCAGTAATATTTTTTACAATTTCTGGTTAGGATTTAAAAAAAGGAAAAACTATTTTATAAATGTATTTTATTTAGGATTTTAGAAAAATAATGTCAGATTTTTATTGACATATTTTACAATCTATTTGTTACTGGCACTGGTATATAACTTTTTAACAGAAAACTATCTATTGATAATAAAAGTTAGTTATTTAAAAGAAAAACAATAAGATTAGTTGTGAAATTTTATTTTATTGATTTTTTTAAAAGAAAATTTACTTATTTTATAATTAGTTTCTAAAATATTTTTCATTAAAAAAATTCTTGTCTTTGTATGATTCATAAAATGTATTCTTTTGAAAGTCTTGTAAAACACTAACAGCTTTTTAATGGGGAATTTTCAAAAATACCACTTTCAAGGTACCATTATTCATCTTTACCACCACTAAAGACACATTTTCAAAAATACCTTATTTATTAAAATGGTAAAAACTCTTATATCTTTGTTTTTATATGCATTTCAAAATTCTAATCCCAAATTCTAAATAATAAATCTCCAATTCTGAACCCTAAACCCAAAATCTTCAACTCTAAACCCTAAACCCTAAACTATATACCCTAAATTCAATATCCTAAACCCTAAACCCTAAAGTCTAAACTATAAACCCTAAATCCTCAACTCTAAACCCTAAATCCTCAACTCTAAACCCTAAACTATATACCTTAAACCCTAAAACATCAAATCTTAACCCTAAATCCTAAACCTTCAAATCTAAACTCTTCATTAAAAGTAGTGGTAAAAGTGGTTAGTGTAAACATGAAAAGTGGTACTATGAAAATGGTATTTTTGGCAATTTCTCCTTTTTAATTGAAGATATTTTGTTTAACTAACAATATATTTTGTTTTATATGTACAAATACATATTCATCACATTCATACATACTCACCTACGACAACATCATAATTTGCAAAATTATGACAACATCATAGGATGTAGTAAGGATAATAAAAATTAAGCTGTACAAAGATATAAAAGATAGTAAGGTAATATTTTTCTTTTAAATACTATTATATTTTGTGAAAATAATATAGGGAAGCTTAAATCTAAATAGATATGAAATATTTGTAGTTATTTTTGGTTTATATTAAAAACACAATATTATCTATTAAAAAGGAAAGTTAATTAACTGTAGGAAAATAATAGGAGTAGTTTTACAATTATCTTTTGGTTAGGATTTGAAAAAAGGAAAATTACAATCAATTATTTGGGGAAATTTCACAAATACACTTTCCATACTACCACTAATCAACTATACCACCAAACAAATTACCTTTTCAAAAATACCACATTGGTGAATGTGTAAAAGACTCGGCTACCCTCACATTTACAACAATCCATCTCACACTTTCTCTCCGTTGATACGATCACCTCCGTCGATATCCATCGCCTCTATTACTTCCGTCGTCGATATCGATCGCCTCCGTTACTTCCGTCATCAATATCCATCGCCTCCGTTGCTTCCGTTTCGAACGATTCTCTCTCTCACGCCGCCGTCAAATCGTATTTCACTTTCATCCCTCTTCTATACGATATCATAGCCTCCGTCCATCGCCTCCATATCAATCATCGACGGATTCTCTCTCTCTCACGCTGCCGGATTCTTTCTCTCTCTCTCTCACGTCGCCGGATTCTCTCTCCCACGTCGAGATCTCCGCCGAGCCATTCCTCCAAAATGTCGATTCCAGATTCACAATTTGTATGTTTCAAATATCTATATCTTGTTATAACTTGTTGATTTTGTTTTCATTCGAATGATTCGGGTTAGATTTCGGGATAGTGAACATTGCATTTTTACAGAATTATAATCTATAAAATCTAGATTTCATGATATTGTTAAAAGTACGACTTATCGATTTATAAGTCTTTATAAAGAAGAACGATTTAGCAATTGATAGTAGTGTTTACTACCTGCAGTGTATAAAGAAGAACGATTTATAAGTCTTTATAAAGAAGAACGATTTAGCAATTGATAGTAGTGTCTATTACCTGCAATGTATAAAGAAGAACGATTTATAAGTCTTTATAAATTTCCGCATGTTTAGACCACTATTAACTTCAAATTTTCATTTCCTTTTGCAGTTTGATTTGCTTTACACGTCTAGTCACTTAAGGCCTTTAGATACCTACTCTTTGCCTCACTAAACTCTAGCGCTTTGAGCTTAGATGTCAATATCCCAAAGTGGGAAACCAAGTGAAATGTTTTGTAGCTATTCTTGAGTAAAAAAAAGTGAGTAACAGATTCAGGTTTGTTAAAAATTTGATGTGTGAGTTGATGAATCTTTGTGTTCCAAGGTTGTGTTCCCGAGCTTCGGGGAACGTTACCTCTCGACAATGCTCTTCCAGTCGATCCGTGAAGAGTGCGACAAAATGCAGCCTGAGATTTGAAGTTGTGAACCTCTTTGTTTTTTTTTGAACAAATGTATATTTGCGTATTACAATGTGCAACGCTATTGGTGTTTGTTAATAAATGCATAAGGCCTCATTGTCTCATCTATAATAATAGTGTTTTAAAAAAGACTAGTTATAGTAACATTGTAAAATAAGATTTTGGTCAAATGGAAAGTCTAATTTAAGCACAACTAGATTTTATATAATAATTTATAAGAATATTTAAATTTATTTATAAGGGTTTATAAAATCATTTATAAGGGTTTATAAAATCATTATTTATAAGAATTTATAAAATCATTTATAAGGGGCAATATAAGAGTTGTATCGGTTTATAAATCAACTAAAAGAATCTATAACCATTTAGAAAGCCATTATAAAACAATTTATATATGTAAAATTATTTGTAAGAGTATATAAACCATTTATAAAAGCATATAAAACAAGTTATAAAATCTATAAACCATTTATAAATGTTTATAAGAAAGTTATGAAAGTTTATAAATAATTTATAAGGGGTATGTATACTATTTATAAAAGTTTATAAAAACTTTATGAAAGTTTATATTCAATTTATAAAGAGTATTGTAAGAGTTGTATAGGTTTATAAATCAACTAAAAGAGTCTATAACCACTTAGAAAGTCTTATAAAACAACTTATATTGGTTTGAATAATAATTTATAAGCGTTTATAAGGGTATGTAAATGATTTATAAGGGTTTATAAAAATAATTTATAAATTTTATACATATTAAAAAAGATTATAAAACAATTTATAAAGGTATGTAAAATTTATGAAGCGGTGGAGCCTTGCTTGCTGTCCCCGCATGTGCCTCAGAATCTGCCACGTATCATCATCTCTTTACAAAGCCTGCACGTGTTCTTTAGTTTTATGAATTAATAAAAGCTTATAAAATCTTGTATAAACCATCTATAAAATTTATAAAACACATATAAATATTTATATAACTATTTATAAAGGTTTATAAAACTATTTAAAAGGGTTTATAAAACTATTTACGAGAACATATAAGCTATTTATAAGATTTTATACGTTTATTTATAAGTGTTTAAAAATTAATTTACAAGATTTATAAAAGTTTATAAATCATCAAATTAACCAACTTTCTACCATTTCAACAGTGACTCCTCTGAGGTTGTCCATGTTCATAGCAAACCATGACTTCATCGCATCGTAGTTGATCTCGTTAGTGACAAGATGAAAGACGACTTTCTCAGGGGCCTTGGAGTTGAGAGCAGTGGAGTTAACCACAACCGAAGTAGGAATAATGTTATCAGAAAATACACAAAATGGTAAAGACTGTTATCAATGAGCTTAGAAACCACATCATAGCTTCTCTCCGCAAGCTTCCCATGTAACTCAGAGTTCTGAAACCACTCAGAATTGAGACGAACACCAAGACAGTAAAGACTCTTGGGCAGTTCCTCAAGAGCAATCTGAGCCTACTTAGCACTCTTCTAAGTAACATAACTCATCTGCCTTTCCAAAGACTGAATAGTAGCCTTGAGCTTTATGATCATAGTGGCGCTGTCGTAATAAAACAACTGAACTTGGTAAAGCAAGGCAGCCATGTTGTGGATAGTGGGTTCAGAGTCAAGAACCGTCAAGGGACGTCTAGAAGCAGCGGCAGTGGAGAGAAGCAGCTGAGAGTTGCAGATCTGAGCGCTTAGGTCCCAAGCAAACTGAAGTTTTTTTGCTTTCTTTAGAGATGACAACAAAGGCTTTAATTAAAGCAATCTGGTCGTTAACTTGGCGAGCAAAGCAGGTCGGCATAAGATTTCTTCGGTCATGTTCATGCCTCCTACAAGATTTTGTTCTTCTCGTATCTTGCTTTAGTTTCTTCTCGTATAACATGTAAAAATCGAATTCAATCATTATCTCCAATTTATTTGAATTTTGAATCTCAAAGCAACTCACTTTAGCAAACCTTCTGTTGTTCCAATCTTTGTACTGAAAAAAATCATAACTTTCTTTCTCCCAACGTCAATCTCATCCTCAAAATGTTTATAATATCTTTTACGATTTTCTTTATAAGGCTTTATAAGAAATAAAATATTATTTATAATGATTTATAAAACAATTAATACGACTTTATAAGAGTTTACAACAGCAGTCCATAAGGCTTTCTAAATATATTATTAAAGTTCATAATTGGTATAACAAATATATCATTCATAAGAGTTTATAAATAACCATTATAAGGGATTTATATATCTTTATAAGAGTCTATATATCAGATCTTATAAACTCGTATAAACCAGATATCTCATCTCTTGTGCGGTACGTGCTCCTAAGGTCAGACATGGAGCGACTGTGGTACCTGTACGTGTCCATCTCCAGAATCTGTATACACAGAAATGATGAATCAACGAATGAGCTTGTCTCCCCATAAGACCAACAACATTCAGATATTTAAACTCAAATCCTAGTACACAAAGAGGAACCAAGTGACTGTAACTTCTAACTAGAAAATGAAACAGCAAAAAGTTTTCCTCTTACGATGCAAATGTCCTACGGGAGAGCTACATTAGATATTGTCAAAACAAATTCACATAATGTGACAGACGACAAAAGGTCATACAAAAATGTGAGAATACTAAAATATAGACAAGCTTACTATCGGTCCATTCTTCAAGGCATATTCCTTAGCAGCGAAGATCTCCGATACGTCAAAGAGTCTGCAAAGCTCTTGCTTCTTCATCATCGTTTCCTCTCCTTCTCGATCGATGACGACGATGATAGCAAATATCGAGAGGAGTCTACGCGGTTTGAATTGCGTAACGAATCGGCGATCTCCATCGTGAATTCGATCGGATTGAGCTGTTCGGGGATCTGAAACCCAGCTTCGCGATCAAGTCCTTGAGATGCTCCAGATTCCCGAAGTCGATCACCGATCCGGACGAGAGGATCAAGTAATCAGAGATGTAATCAAGTATCCGGTAGCTGGGCTGATGGATCGAGAAGACGACAGTGCTCACCGGAAAATTTCGACGGACATGGTGAAGAAGAGATAGTGGGAGAATAGAGAATTGGTTTATTAGTTAGGGGTACGATGGTATTTTGATTATTAAAAATCTGGTGGTATAGTTGGTTAGTGTATAATTGAAAAGTGGTACCTTGAAAGTGGTATTTTTGGCAATTTCCCTTATTTATGAATGAGATACCAAGGCAAACTATATATTTATGATTAAAAAGATTAAACACATGTCACAATCTAAAGTATATATTGTCATGTGTCACAATCATATTAATTATAAACTTTTAAGCGATTATGTGATTTTATTTTTCTAAAATCCTAATAAAATAGATTTGTATAATATTTTTTTTAAAATCCTAATAAAAGAGATTTGTATTATTTTGTATTTAATTTATTACGTTCTCGATCCGTAATTCAAAGTGCTTGATTTATTTTAGTAATTTGTTTTGTTTATTCAGTTTATACAATAGATTATTGTATATATAAAATTTAAGATAAGTTAATTTTTATACATGTTATTTAATTAAACAGAAATTGATATTGCTTTCCAACAAAATCTTTTTAAAATCTTTGTAAAATGTATTTTTGAAAAGTATTCATTTTAAGTGGATATTATCATCACAATATTTTATATAATTTTATTTTTTGTTTATAAATCAAAACTAAATTAAATTTAAATTTCTGATAATATTTGTGACAAATAAATTTAATTTAATCAATTTTCGAAAATAAACTTTTATAAGATTCTGAAAAGATTCTTCAAAAAGATTCTTCAAAGATTTTGTTAGAATTTTCTTAAATTAATATTTATATTTATTTTCAATAAAATGAAGATATTAAATGATATTATAGTTAAGTTATGTGTATTTTATAAATCTTCTAAATAATAGTCCAACTTAAAATATCACACAAGAAATGAAGTTGTGACTTCTATTTTAATATAATACTAGATTTTGACCCGCACGCCCGTGCGGGTATATATTTCAAAATTATATTGCTATTTATTTTTTATGTCAATATCAAAGATAGATAAAAAATTTAAATCTGAAGAACCGAACCGATTACGATCCGAAAGAGTAATATCAAATCTGAACCAAGATTGATTAAATATCTAAATTATTCAAAATTTTGATATTTAGAAAACCGAAACCATAACCAATTCAAACCGAAGTATTTTGGATATCAAAATTTATCCGAAAAAAGATTTATATACTTATATATATTTTAAACATCCAGGATATATATGATACTTTTAGGTTGGTTTAAATACTTAGAAATATATAAAAATGGTCAAATATAAATATTTAACAGAGTGGAAGTTCACTCAAAACACCAAAAATATTTAAAATAATTATTGATTTTTGATTCAAAATTTAAACCAAACCAATTTATATATTAAGTTTAGATATTCTGACATATGTTATACAGATTTATATACGATATTTTATTTTATTCATAGATTTTAAGAAATTCAAAATATATAATAAATTTTTAAAAATAATTTAAATGGGTTATCCGAACCAAACCCGCAAAGATCCAATTATAATTTGAACTGAAATTTAGAAATATCTGAACGGGACTGAAATCTTTGATCCCGGAAACCCAAAACCCAAACAGATCCGAAACGAACCCGAATGGATACCTGAACGTCCAGCCCTAGTCATAATTCGAACCGAAATTAAGAAATATATGAATGTGGCTGAAATCTTTGTTTACTCTAATATCCTTATTTCTAAACAATCCAATTGTGTACCTCAACTTTAATAATATAGATAGATGATTGACTATATTTTTGTATATGGGAAGTGTTTTGAAAGAGAATTTATCGAAAGTTGTTATATGGAGAGTGCGTAGAGTTAGGAAAATATATTGGAAACAGATTTGTAATTTAATTTTCGACATTTAATTAGAAAAATCTCAGCTCAGCTCCACGGTTTAGAAAAAAAATATCATTGTGAACTGATATGGGCCATAAACAATAGGTAAGACCAATAATGGTTAGATGGAAACGAAATTTCGGTTAGAAAAAATGGAAGCAAAACGGCAGGGTATGACAATGGCATTCATTTGTAATTTTTGTGCAACTATTAGGGCTTAAATCTATTTGTACTTCAGCCTTAATAGTTTAGATAAATGTAAAAAATATCTAATTTTATTTTATTCCACTTCATTCATATTACTTTTTTCTTCTAAATGATTTTATTAATGCATTTCTTTTGTTTCCATTGATTCCACAGGAATTGTTGGAACGTCACTTTTTTTATTCCATGTAACTGGTAGTTTTATTTTGGAATTAATAGGTTCAATAATAGTTATTAGAAAATATTTTAGTAAAAACCAATTTCTGATATAAATCAACTTTAAATTATTATTTTTATTTGAAATATATATATATATATATATATAAAGTTTAAATTTTTCATGATTATTTTAGACCAATGATATTTTTAGATAATTATATTAACTAATTTTCGTATATTTTAAAGTTGGCCCAAATAGATAGTTTCTCATAATATAATAGATTTCTAATTTTTCTTAATATTGTGTTTCCAAACAACATTATATTTTTTTTATACTGTTATTCAAGTTTCCAAACAGACCTCTTTTTTTAAGCTGTTATTTATGTTTACAAACAAACTTATTTTTTTAAACTGCTATTCAAGTTTCCAAACAAACATCTTTTAAAAATTGTTATCCATATTTCCAAACAAATCTAATTTGTATTTCAATTTTAATAATATAGATATTATCGGATATATTGTTTTAATCTCAATTTTTGTGTTTTAAATTCAAGATTTTATATAAATTGGAAGTGAATTTGGCAACAATCAGACATACTGGTTTGTTCTCGGGATATTTTAACATAGTACATAATGTCCAATTTAGAAAGATTCTTAAAGGTACATTTTTTTACATATATTAGTTTTGGTTTTTAGGTTATTCATATGTGAATTTGCTAATGGATTATACAAACGCTTGATTCAATTTCGTTTTAAAAGATTTCATGTGTATATTAAATTTTGGTTAGAGATTGAAGATGGTTAGATAAAATAATAATAGGCTCAGTTATAGGTTAATAAAAGTAAAATGAATCCCATTGAAATGTTGTAAAGAAACGGAATGGGCTTTGCAAGTGTAAGGCCTGCGTAAATGAATTTGCAAATAATAAAATCTATTGAATTAAAACCAGTGGCAGGGTATTGTAAATAATGAGAAAAAATCAGGGTAATTTCTCGTTTGTACTTCACTTTTAATAGGATAGATTTTATTACATTCATGCACTAACATAGGAAACAATAAATAAAAATCCCAACTCCTATAAACAAATAAGTTTTAGCACTAAAGTTAAATTAGTAATTTAAATTCACTTTGATTTAAAGTTTGCATGTTTTGTTAGTACTATATTGGTATTATTTTATTAAAAATCGTGATATATTATATTAGTAATTTTAAGTTTGATAATAAAACACATTAAGTTATAAGTTAACTTTAAAAAATAATTTTAAAATAAAAGAAAACTAAAATAGATCAGTTCAAATTTTAGAAAAACAGAAAAATTAAAGAAAAATACAATTCAGAACTATACATTTTTGTTTTAATAAAATTTATATTTTTATTTCAACTTCAAACAAAAATAATAAATAAAATATTTTAAAATTAAAAACTTTAAAATAATCATTCAAGTTTTTATAAAAATTAAAACTACAGTAAAATAAAAAAACCAAAAATTAAAATAATTAAATCTTAAAAACAAGAATCTAAATCTAAAAACCAAAATCATCATTCGTGTTTTTTCAAAAACTAAAATCTACTGCAAAATCAAAAACCAAAAACTAAAATCTAAAATCCAAAAACTAAAAACTAAAAGCCAAAAACCAAAAACTAAAATCTAGAAACCATCTAAACAATCATCACCTACGTTTCTTTGTGAAAACGGTCTATCCTCATAACACCCAGTCTACTATTCTTTCACTTCGATATGTTTGTGGTAGCGTTTTTGATATTTACACGGTAGAAATATCTTTGTTATATAGATGTAAAATTTAGGGTTTAGACGTGTAAGTATAAATATAATATATTTCTTGTGGAAATCTTATATGATAAATGGTCATTTAAACGCTATAACAATTTCTCTTTAGAATGGACGATTATACAAAATATATCTTACCTTTAACACGAAATATTCCCCTATTGGTAAATATCCAATCTGATATTGTAGATGATTATTACCTAAATTCTCAAACGTTTCAATGATACTTTATTCCGGTAATTAAATTTAACTTGGGCACAAAGATATTTATAATATTCTCATAAAATAATTACTTAATGCATATATTTAGTTATTATTGTAACCTTAAATATTTTCAGTTACGTATAACTACTTTACAGTATAGTAAAACAACAATTTTTTATTCTTGAAGTTTCATAAGCCTTGTGGGTTTTTGTCTGTTTTTCTTTTTTTGACAAAAAGGGGTTTTGGTCTGTTTCTTGTAAACAAACATTAAACATGTTCATAACCACCTAATTCGTCCAATGACTACAAAAATATACATATGGTCATGATTATATTATATCTAGATTGTATCATGTTCATGTATATAGTTGAACAATGAATTTGCATATACGCGAGAGTAGTTTATAGGTAAATATACGCATGCTTTTGACTTATTTGTGAGACAAAGATTTTTTACGTAATGCTAATATAGAATATGGTTTAGATAACGTCATACGTACGATGCAAATTTCACATTGTGATACAAAGGCTGTTAACGGTTAAATGCTTTTTTTATCAAAAAGAGAAGGTCAAATGCATTTTTTAATATGGTTAAGATAATGTTTGACTTGGTTAGTTTGACTTGTAGAACATATGCGACATATCCTCTTAATAATTACTAGGTAATAACCCGTACCTTACACGGGATGAGATTATTGATTTTATTATTTTTTTAATAGATATGAATATTTAGGTATCCGTCGGTTCTTTTGGATATCGGGTTTTTTAGGTTTGAAAATTAAGTCTCGTTCGGGTATTACAAAATTTGGAGTCGGGTTCAAGTCTAGTCCTTCCGGATTCGAGTAAGTTTGGTTTTGATGTAAAAAAACCTTAAAATAACTGAATAACTAATATATCTGAAACTCGTTCATACTCTAACCATATTACCCGATTCAGTTTGGATTTTTTGTATCCAAACTACCCAAATGTACCAAAAAATAACTAAAATTACTCATTGGACACAGTTTTTTGAGTATTTCTATACAAACTATCATTTTTTATTTGAAAATACACAAATAATTAATATATTAAATTTATAATTTTGATTTAAATTTTTAAAATAATTATCAATATAATTATAAATAATATTTTTAAATATATATTTACATTTCGGAAATCTTCGGATATTCATTCGGTTCTCGGTTCGGATCGGGTTGAGTATCGGTTCTTCGGATACATCAGTTTAGGAACCATTCGGTTATTTACCCCCCGTCTGATTGAGTTCGGGACCATGATTTTTGGTTCGGTTTCGGGTCGGTTCTTCAGTTCCAGATATTTTGACCAATCCTACTTTTTAAGATAAAAAGACATTATATCTGGTTAATCTGGATATTCGTTCGGTATTATGTTATCTTTTTAACCTCCTAAAATATAAATACCATTCTAAATCCATATTTATTTTGTTTTGTTCGGTTAAAGTGATCAAAGTTTTTCATTTTTCGGTGATAAACCTAAACCTATTATATTTGTTTGGTTTCATGTTATGTGAATTTTTGACAGTTCTTATGTCGAACCAATGGTTTCATTTTTAAGTTTCTAAATGCTTGCAAAATCAAATAAAATCTAAATAATAGTTTAAGAAAAAGGACATCCAATATGGATTTGTATTGTTTGTACAAACAAAGTTGGTGACATTTTAAGATTTTGTATTTTATATAAGATAATCTAATATTATTTTGTTGTTTGAACTTAGACATGATGTAAGAAGTTGTATATTTATACCCATAGAAATTGGTTTTTATTGAGTTTAATAATGTAAATTTTGATTAATATTAATGCGAGTACCCGCATAGCATGTTTCCCATGTCTTCTCGATCTGATCTTGCATCAGGTCTTTCATGTGATCTTATGATCATCTAAAACGGTAAACAAAGCACATTAAATTTAAATAATCACATACGAAAACATCATTAGAAAACTCTCAGTGCAATCAGCTCCCCAAAGAAATCTCTTGTAGTTACTCTCGTTCAGACCATCAGCCATCCATAGACACGACCATAAAACATGGTTTAGAGTTATATCATCATCATCATCATCATTCTCACCAACATGTCTCCTCCTCTCAATCTTGTCAAGTTCCTCTAAAGAACCCAACAATAAAGTGTTATCTTTATGGATCCGAGAAGAGCTTTGAAAGAGACTTCTATGAGTTGTGTAGACGCTATCTGATATCACAGTTGCCAAAGGTAACATTTTGAAACAATCTATACACTTGGAGTATAGCACTGGACCCTACTCATCAGCGTATGTGTCACATGTCTCTTTTCAAGAAACCAAGTTAGATATGAAACTTTCAATTTCTAAAACATTCTCACTCCAACATTTTAGTTGATGCGAATTTTAATGATTTTTTAAAAAATGATATTGTTCAGTAGTTGTACAAAGAGAATTTTAAATAATTTCAATTCACTATTACAAATGTTAAAAATGTATGAATCAAAAGAGTTTATTGAAAAAATAGAATGTGAACACATTAAATTATCTCGAGTATAGTTAAAAAACTTAGTGTGTGAACGCACTAAATGTTAACGATTGTGAAGATGACACGTCAGCATATTCAAAAAATATAGTGTAAACGCATTAATTACGAATGATTCTCTTTTAATATATAGGGGATTAAAAATCGTAAATACATATGATATGGTTAGCAGGTCTAAGTAAATTTAATAGTTGTGACATAGAATGTCATTTTTCTAGGTGAATAAGGATGGTTTCAATAGTAAACTGAGAATTACTTTGGGTGTGCCACATAAGCATAGAAGTCTTCTAATGAAGCCATGTCAGCAAGAATAAATTGTAATTAATACAAAATAGAAGGTTACATCTTTTTAAAAAGATCCTCAAATAATATATATATATATGGGATAATTATGTTATTACAAATTGTGAAAATAGTACACATATTTTATAGTCGACAATTCTATTTGCTATATAAAACTTGATGTTTGACTGTATTACCTTAACCACCCTATGAGATACACGCTTGATGGTACTTTTTTCGCTATAATATAGATCTTGTAATTTTTTCTCCACAAATTTGTATAGATTTTCTTTTTTAAGATTCGAAACCTAGCTCCCATAATGTAGAAACGTTAATAAATCCTTGGTCAAAAAGTTTCTCAAAAGTTTTAAAGACATTTTATTATTTCAAAACTAAATATAACTACTATTTTTAGATATATAAACTTGAATGAAAAATTTTGGGTACCCATCAATTTTTGATTCAGTTTTGGAGCATTTTTGGGTTTTCGGTTCCAAGAATATAAGATTGGCTTGGATATTTAAAATGATTGGTTCAGTTTTTTTTTTGTGTGTACAATTCAGGTTTTTGGTTCCGGTTAATTGTGTTCATGACTAATGTGGATACTCTACAAAATTCATCGTTTATGAACGGAACTACAGTAGAACCTCTATAATAATTTTGGAATTTTAAAATTTTATTAATTTATAGAAATATTAATTTACAAAAGCTTCCTTTTTCAAGATTTTTTCTATTTTTCTATTTTTGTTTATAAAATAAGAAAATATTTGGTTTTGACATATATACATTATTTAAATATTTAAAATTTGACTTTCATACTGTTCTATTATCTTATTTGGTGTATATTTTATATTTCATAGAATTATTATGTGATTTTCGATATAATTTTACTAAATATTATCAAGATATATTGAAATATTAAGAAAATAGATGTATTTTCATTGTAAATATTAAACCAACAAAATAATGTTAGTTTGTATTTATATAAAGATATATATTGATAGATTATTAATTTATGATTTTAATGTGACTATATATTTACATGAGAGTTTTAAAAATATTATTGTCATATTATTTTATCTATATGTATCATATTTTACACCGGCCCAAGTTGTAACCGAAGAAATTTATTAATTTATAAAGATTATTAATTTATCGAGTATTAATTTATAGAGGTTCTACTGTATTAATATTTTACTTTTTTTCTTTCATAAATCCTAAACCCTAAATCCTTGGGTAAACTATAGACCCTTGGGCAAACCTAAACGCTTGGAAAAACACTAAACGTCTAGATAAATTCTAAACTATAAATCTTAAACACTAAACACTAAATCTTAAAAACAAATATTTTTTTTTAAAATAATATTTTTTGACAACTATTGTTATTTATTTATCTAATCTTTTTTATTTTGAAAACATAATATAATTTGGCAAGTTATTTTGTTTCCTTAATTAAAAGATACTAGATCTAAAATTACAATTTTATATTGGTTGGTGAACCTAAAGGTTTATCCCTAAGGGGTGAACCCAAGAAAAAGTCCTCATACTTTTCGTTCTTCATTTCAATTTGATTCCGTATAATTGGTAAGAATAAATAACTTGCATAGATAACAAGATTCACATATATACTGCAAATATACACATTCCTAAAACATTGAGGGTCTAACTGGTGACCAAGGAATGAAGAGGAATAATGCATTCGTTAGTGTTCCTAACAAATTTTACCATTCACAAAGAATAATCATTCATTTTCATTCCTTTTATTGTAGAGAATTAAAGAACAAATTTGTTCCTTACTAAATTTGATATGGAATAACCGTTCCTCATCGTTCCCATAATTTTATTCCCATATATTCTTTTCCTATTTGTAACATATCATTCCTGAATGATATATTACAAAAACATTCCCAAAACTTCATTTATATATATTTATATACATATATATATATATATATATATATATATATATATATATATATATATCTATGAAGATTATAGAAATCGTTTAGACCAAACCAAGTAGAGCATCAATGGCATCACCATCGCATAGATATTTTGCCATCTTAGCTCTTTTCGCAGTTTCCCTTAAGTTTTGTTATAGCCAAAATGTCACAATAGATGACAATGGCTGGGGCTACGCAGGTGTTACTTGGTACGGTGAAGCTGGCGGCGCCGGTAGCACCGGTGCGTATTACTATATATTCTTTTTTATATTCTTTAACAGTATATATATATGTATCTTTCTTTTTTTTTGAATAATTTGATTTTCAATATGTTACTTTACTTGGGGATAGGAGGAGCTTGTGGATATGGTTTGGCAGTTGCCAATCCACCGTTGTATGCGATGGTTTCAGCTGGAGGTCCTTCACTGTTCAACAATGGAAAAGGATGTGGAACATGTTACCAGGTACGTTGGTATTGATCTTAATAATATTTTAACGTAAAGATCTATTATCAAAATAAATATATTCAATAAAGTGATGACCTTTTTCATTTATCTGTTTCTTTATATGTATTTTATTTTGGTTCGTAAGTCAGACTCAGACTAGATTTGGTTTTAAAGGAATCACTTAGCATACACGCAAGTCTGAATGTCGAATGGTTGCATTATTGCATTTATTTTATCATTCTCAACCATATTGTAAATATACATATGTTTTGGTGTTTATATTAGGTTGTGTGCTTGGAGAATCCAGCGTGTTCGAGGAGACCAATAAGGGTGACGATAACCGACGAGTGTCCAGGTGGTCCTTGCGCCTCCGAACCAGCCCACTTTGACCTTAGTGGCAAAGCCATTGGGGCCTTAGCCAAACTTGGCCAAGCCGATCAACTTCGAGCTGCTGGTGTTCTACGTATTGTTTACAGACGGTACGTAGGAATGCATAAGTCAGATATTTTTTTCTAACACATCATAAGTCAGATTAATTATTATTATTTGTATATAAACAATGCTTTGAAAAATTATTCTGACGTATTGAAAGTAATTAGTCGATATTAAAAACAATTTTAATGTTTTATGATTATTTTGTAAAAGCTCTATCTATTCAACAAAATCGTATAATTCAACGATTATATTGTTTCACTATTTAGTGTACGTTACAACAAATTTTTGTTGACAAAAAGGGAATTGAAGTGTAGATTAAAACACTGTTTGTTCTTTCTTGTTTTCAGTGTTCCGTGTACATATAGAGATAGTTCATATAGTTGGTCTACTATAGCTCTCCATGTTGACGCCGGAGCAAATCCATACTACATTGCATTTGTTGTGGAATACGAAGACGGCGACGGAGATTTGGCCTCCGTTGAGATCCAACCGGCCGGTGGAAATTTTATTCCCATGCAGGAAATGAGGTCCGCCGTGTGGAAGGTAAACTCCGGGAGTCCACTGACAGGTCCGTTCAACGTTAGACTTACTTCCGGAGAGTCTCGCAAAGTAGTCGTTGCTCAGGCTGTTATCCCGGTGAATTGGAGGGCCGATGCGACTTACCGATCGATCGTTAACTTTTAAAGGTTTTTTATTCTTTTTGTTCTCATTCATTGTTCTCGCTAGTCAGACTACTATCGAGAAAGTTTTATCGTTATAAAATAAATAACGGTAATTTTATCGATATGATCCCATTAATTTATTGGATTATTTAATTCTTATTAAAATCTTGCAATTAGTTTCATCAAGAGAACCGTTACTTCTTTTCGTTTATCTACCAGTACGATCGATCAATAAAGAAATCCATGAAAACAAATTAAGACGAGATGCTACCAATATAATGTCAGTTTTTCTGCATATTTTCGTGGAACATAATTAGAAATTTTAATAACAAATTAAGACGAGATGCTACCAATATAATGTCAGTTTTCTGCATATTTTCGTGGAACAAAATTAGAAATTTTAATTTGATAAATTTCGCAACAAAAAAGTACCAGTAGTTCATCAATTGTTTTTATTTTATATATTTTTGTTCATAAAACTATTTATTTCTTTAGTTTGACAAATGAAAATGCTAACTAAGACAAAATGAAAAAGAAATTATACTAAAAAATAAAATTGTGTTTTTTTAATATGACAAATTTCTCTTAATTTTTTCTCAAATGATTGCTATCCTTAGACTAAACCTCATAAATTAATATAAGAACTAGGATAAGATCTGCGTCTTGCGCAAGGTGAATTTATATGAAAATTATTTTTAAAATATTGTACGGAAAAATAGAATTTATATTCTTGACCGAATTAATATTTTTGGCCCTTAAACGATTTTTAAGACTTTTTGTGAATTATATAATTTGTTTACTAATGAGCTAATCTCATTTTAAAAAATATTTTAGATCAAAAATCACTTATCGCATAAGAACCTAACGTTTAGGCCAAAGAATTCCAGACCTACTATTTGATTACAATGAAACTATGCCAGCTCAGTTTTATATCATGATTTAGAAATTTAAAAGTTAGTTATGGTTATGAGAAATTTACGTTCACGTGCCAATCTATATTCAATATTTTTCTCTTTTTGTGTCATTTTTTATATTTTGTTATTGTTTGATATAAATATTGATTTTTTGAGTTTATTCTCATTTCATTTTTTGACCTGAGATTTAGAAAATATTTAAGATTTAAAATTATTCTAGAGATATATACTTAGGTTAAGATGCGCACCTTGTGCAGAATAAATATTTTATATTTATTACTTATTTCATGTTGTTCTGCATATTACGAAATAATAAAATATTAATTATATATTAAATAACTAAGAAATCAGTTAGTATTATATAATAAATTGGTGTATCCATATAAATCAAATGGCTTTTGTTTATTCACAATCATTTTAAAGTAGATAAATCAAAACAATCAATTTTATCTATTGTATATGATATATAATTAAATTTAAATGATATAACATAGATATATAGTATACTTTTAATATGAATATTTATTAAATGAAATTTCTACTCATATTATTTTATGATTATTTGCATATTTTTGTAACATAATTTAACACCAGTGAATTTTTTTTAATGTGGAACGTTTAGTGGTTTCAATAATTTATAACCATTTTAAAAATATAATGAAAATTTCAAAATTAAAATATTAAATTTTCATATATATATATATATATCATATGGTTTAAATTAAACTATACATCATATGAAAAACATACTTATATTTTGATATTTGCATTGAACATATATTGAAAATTTAATATTTAACATAAACACCTATTTAAATAAAATTATTTATTAATATAATTATATAATCATTGTATCTTATTATAGGAAAAATTTATACCTTGATCATAAAAATTTATGTGAGACTTTTAACAGTTTTAGTAATTTATACTCTTTTTGAAAAATTCAAAATACAACATATACAAAAATCTAATTTTTATATGATTAATGTAATTGTGTAATTATTTTAATAATAAAAAATTAAACAAAAATGATAGAAAGTATACATATTTTTATCAAATATTTATTATTTAAAATCATTAATTGCCATATATATTTTAATCACATTAGGTAATTTCGTAGGTTTTATTTAAGGAAAGAATATATAATAAATTTCAATTTGATAAATGAATGGTCCATAATGGATATCCCCTATAGTTAATCGTTAATTTCTATAGGGAGAATTAAAATCGAAATTGGACCAACCATTTTTTCAATTGAATATAATGCTGCCACTGCCACATATGATTAATTGAGTACTCAATTGATTGACACCTAAGATCAGAAGTTTTTTTTTTTTAATATTACAAACTTATCTAAGGAAGGTGTATTCATTTGAGAGTTTTATGTGATTTGTATTAAAATGACAAATTCATTGTTATTCAAACATGAATTTTAAAACGCATTTAAAATCTACTGTTATTGAACTTGACATTTCGTAAAGTATTCTGAAATCCATTGTTATTGAAAATATTTTAAGTTGTGGAGTTTTAATATTTTCAGGTGATTTTAGGGTGTTTGGATGGAGTTTCGTAGTTAAAGAAAATTAATCCCAAATCCCCTGGTTTTAGATGATATTCTAGAGTAGTTTAACAAAAATCACTTAAATCTTTGCAGCTTATTGAAATCATCTAAAACCCCATTAAAAATCAAATCACATTAAATGTTAAATTGAATACAGCTCCTAAGTTCATTCTGAACTATTTTTTTCTCTGGGGAAAGCATCCGTCAGTGAGATCGAGCATCTTCTCTCTTTCACGTAGCCGGCGATGAGAATCGAGACTCAAAACGTCAAAAATGTCGGCTCCTCTAAACAATTCACAACTTGTATGTTTCTAATTTGTGTATTTTGTTTGTTTCAAAGTAATTTTTGACTTTATTTTTTCTGTTATAAAAGATATTCGAAGAAGGTTCATTTGAATAATTCGATCTAAAAGAAAGAGTTTCGATAATAAACATTGAGTTTTTGAAAAAATTATAACCCTTCTTAAATATGGCCTTCAAGTAATTTTTGGATTTTCTTCCTTATGTTATACAAAAATCATATAAGGTTGATTTAAACTTGTCATTTGAATAGCTTATGTTAAGAGAAGGATTTTTGGATAGTGAACACTGCAATTTAAAGAGTTATAACCCCTTATAAATCTGAATTTCAGGATATACTTGATAATACAATTCAGAAATTTACAAGGTTTTATAAAGAAGTTTTTAAAGAAGATTTGATCATATATGTCTATAAAACAACATATAAATGTGTGAATTTGAGAAGTCTTATATTGTATTATCCTATATTCTTTGTAATACTATTGTCAAATAAATGAACATTGTGTTTATTGAATAAGGTATCTTTAGACCATGATTAAAAGTTAACATCATCATTTTATAAAGTAATTTACTTGATAATTTTTATTTTATATCGCTTTCAGTTGCATAACTTTGAGATCGCGTGCAAAGATTTATCAAGCTGGAACATAACCACCAGAAAATCCAAAAGTGGTTATCCAACATTCGAATATGGATTATGTCTACAAGGTTGCTAATATATTAGGAAAGGAAGAGTTTTCTCACACATTGGAAGCTGGCTAGAAGGACTAGCGTTCAGTTTTCAGGGGATTTGTTCCATTGTCTCATGCAACGAAGAATATAGACAAAAGGAGAAGATATTTGGTTTACATTCTCTTATCAACCTATAAGGTTTTAAATGGGGAATTTTTTCTGACAACATGATTAGCTTGTGAGGAAGATCAAACAAAAGCATAACCGTTGTTCCAAACGTGAAGAAACCTTATCTTTGGATGCTAAGTAAAGGGGACAAGCACACAATGAAAAGCTTATATAATATGTTTGAACGGAAAGCACGAGGAATGACAAGACTAGAAAGATTTATCTTTTGGAATAACAATAATCACAGACGGGATAATTATTGCAGAAAATAAAAGCTCTCTAATCTTGAAGAACATGTTGTAGGCTTATATGAACTATGATTGCTTTTCCAAGATGGCTCGGGGTAAACCTGCTTATAATGTCCTGCCAAATAGTGTGAAAAGATTGAGTGTAAGTTCCTGGACATGAGATAGTTATGAAGTGAGAGGTTTTGTGCTGGCCATAAATTTGTGGGCAATGTCATCAGTGCATGTGTTGGTAAATCTTTGGGAAAATCATGCGAGACAACCTCTTCTTCAGATCTGTTGTGTTTACATTGCGACTCAACAAGGATTCTGATAATTACTGAAGTGTTAGAGGTGGAGAGGATACATAATCTGAGTTTTATTAATGTTTATAAATTTATTCGTATCGTATTATTTTAAAATGTTTGAAAAAGAGATGTGAAATTTTTATCTTTATTATTAAAATAGAAGTAACAATAAAAATTGCCCCTTGGTTTTTATAGTTATTTACATTTCTATGCCACTGAGTAATTATTGAACTTACCTATTTTAATGCTTGTCTTTTTCACTTCAATTAATGTGTTGTTCCTAAAATAAAATTTAATTTCACTTTCCTATTAAAACGATATAAAAATTATTCATTGTTATCGTGGAAACAAATCTAGAATATTATGATCCCAGCTTCCCAAGTCCTATGTTATATGTCAAGTTTATCTCCTTCTTTCAATTGACACATGTATTACACATCTATGTTATTCAAAGTCTAATGTTCATTCACCTCACATAGAGCTAGGCCTCAATAAGTACAATGGTATCGTATGAATATAATTTTTTCTTTAATGTTATATCTTCAGTGTACAACTATTTTTTCATATAAGCTATGACGATGTACCTCTATACAAATCAATGGAGGTCATTAGTATAAGTAAAATATTACCGATCTACATACATATTTTTGTATGTATAAACTTCAAACCAACTACACAAATCAATTTTTGCTAACCTTTCTCAACAAACCTAATCAGATCGATTTTTCCTAAGCTTTGTCAACAGACCAAATAAATTACTTCAGAATCCAAACAAAATATTTTTATTAGTCTATCCAAATCTATAATTAATGTCGAATATTAATTACCTATGATATTTTGACATGATTTTCGATAACTATCTGATAGTTAAGTAAATAATAAATTATCTATATTTTTGTTCCAAATAAAATCTTCATTACTAATTTGTGGAATCCTCAACATGGCCTTTCACAATATAGGTCTTTACATATTAGTGTTATGGACATTTAATAATTAACTTAACTGAAAACCAAGCCCATAAATAATTTATTTTTAAATAAAATTATGAAATTATTTATGTTTTTAATTATATTAATAGGCCGTTTTTGTATGTTTAACTTTTTGAAGTTTAAAAATAATTGTATTTTATATAAACATGTATAACTAATTTATAATTTTTTCTATGGCATACTAAGTTATAGTTTTTATTTCTTCAAATTTTAAATTCATAAACATTGTTTTTATATATCATATAAAATTTTATAATTACATATATATGTTGAATTGCTTATTTGATATCAAATATTTGTCATACAATAGATGGTTTAACAAAAAAAAAAGAAATTCATGACCTATAGTGAATGTAATGCGATTAAATATTACAAATACATCAGTTAGTAAAACGAAAATGTATATCCGCACGGTCGTGCTGGTCAAGGTCTTGTAAAATATTATAAATCTAGTTTTATAGAGTTTTAATTATTAAATTATAAATAAGAGATTTACAAAGAGCTATAAAACATCATTTTATAGTTTACTGGTTGTGTTAATACAATGTTATTATAAATGTAGTTTTATAGGGTTTTATTGATTTATAAATAAAAGATTTACAGAGAGCTATTAAATGTTTTATATTTTTACAGGTTGTGGTTAACACAGTGTTTGAATTCCCCAAGGAATACAAATATTTGGTGAACTCAACACATCCTGATGATATGGATTTTGACAGTATTGCACCACTAGTTCAACAAGGATACATAATGAAGAAAAGCATTTGGGAACAAGGATTTGTGGATTTTTATTTGTGGCAAGAGAAGATATAGGTCAATAAGAAAGGACAAAAGATGAAAATATATAGCATGGAGAAGATGTGGACCATGGGGAAGATGAAGAGCATAAGAAAGATGAAGAGTATAAGAAAGATAAGGAGCAAAGAAAAAAATGAAGAGTATAAGAAAGATAAGGAGCAAAGAGAATATGAAGATCATTCTATGTCTAACAACTAGAAATTTGATAAACTAATCCAATGGTTCATAATTTGGGTAAGCGAGTAGAGGTAATCCATAATGTTTTAGAGGTTAAAAATAATTAAATAACTTTACCAAGTACTTATTAAATTTCAGATGATATTTTCTCTAACTATTTCACATGACGTTTTGAAGGTACCTGGCGGTTCATCAAATAAAGAAGATTCTGAGAGTGGAGCTCATTCTGATGATAGAAAAAGTGCGCCAGATGATGAAAATAAAGAAGACACATTTGATGAAGAAGGAAACTCTAGTGATAGAAGAAGTGCACCTGATGTGACAAGAAAAAATATACGTGATAAAGAAGCAATTTCTGATACATAGCATCTAGCGCAAGAGAATATTCTTGGGGAAAATGAGAATATAGAGAAAATCAATCAAGACGAAGACACCAAAAAAGTTGAAGAAAAAGTTGCATGAAACAAAAGTCACATGTATAAATCTAAAATAGGATATAAAGGTTTGTAAATTTTTTGATTTAAGGTTTGACAAATTTAATTTCTTACATTTCTTGTAGATTACGTCGTCTATTCCAGCATTCACTACTCTGGACTTTGATACAAGTGTACAAATTGAACATATTTTATAAGATCTTGTAAAGTTTAATGTATAAAGCTTAAATATCTAATTTCAAATAATTTGTTAGCAGTTTAATTGCCTAGTCCAACATTTACTACTCCTAAGTTTGATATTCCTTCCCAAGAAAGTCGACATCGTTGAAAAGGTGCAAATGAGGTATTTTATAAAGCCTTATAAGCTATTTCATAATTGATAAGGTCTCTTAAACAATTTCATAAAATGATATGCATGAATCAAGTTCTTCTAAGAGATGTTTGTGAGAAGCCGGTTTTCCAATCTCTAATAAAATAAAAGAGATTGGTACAACAAAACATCCTGTTTTGTTTTATAAACATATTGTTTGTGAGAAGCCGGTTTTCTGAATATTTTTTATTTTATAAATATATACCTAAATGATGATCTTGAGTCATCACTTAAAAAGAAGAATAAAACTGATACATATAATGTTGCACTAAAGAGAAGTGAAAAAGTCTATTTTGATGATGACAAAAAAAAGAAAAAAAAAAAGAAGAAAGTGAAAAAGTCAAATACCATCAATTCATACGCAGCCACCGTTTATAAGAGCAAGGAAGAAACATCCAATAGTTCATCCCTTTTAGCCGGTTGATAAACCATAAAGGAAAAAACGAGAGAATGAAAAATGTCAAACAAAATAGGTACGTTATAGTTTATAAGGTTTTACTAGATTCTGACCCGTCCTTTAAAGGGCGGGTATATTTTTGGTTTTTGTTTTAGAAATTTAATTTTCATATTTGTGTTTTTCCTTATAATCATATTTGTGTTTTCTTTCTAATCATATATGTATAAAATATTTTTTTAAATGATTATTAAAGAGTTTTGATAATTTTATTGAATTTGTGATGTTACATAACTATATACTTGTTGCCATAGTCATTTCACACATTAATTTCGTTCTTTATTCCTAAAAGAATATTTTGTTGAAATGAAAAAGTATATTTACAATTTTGTTTAGTAACCGAATAGTAATTAAATAGATAAAGTTATGTTTTCATTAAAATATATTTACATACGTTACAGATTAATTGGTGTTATAGCATGTATATAAACATTTTATATTCATCTTGGTTCTATAGCATCTAGTATACACATATTTACTAAATATGTTAAGTAACTCTTTATCAAACATATATGAACTTCGTTGTTTGATACATGAAGATGTAATAGGCTAATAGCTAATGAAATTATATATAAACAATGTCGACTTGACTATCTTAAGTAATAAATGTAATCCCACCCACTTTAATATCGAACGGTTATAGCTTATATTTTTGGTGAACTGCATATTGATAACAAACTGTTACATTAGGATAATAGTCAATAAATATATGAAAACGAAGTGTATATATAACAGTAAACATATGTTTAATTATTAATACGACAGTTATATTACGGTTATATGAACATGCGGTTATATTAGAAATTATCAACAAAAGTATGGCGGCCATTAAACACATTCAATATCGACATATAAATATTTTAAGATATAATTATTATGTTTAGGAGTCTATTTAGTATGTTTACAGGTTCAGAAGTGATTTGGAGCAAAGTGGTGATTTTGGAACATTTTGGAGATAAAAGGAGAAATCATCCGAGCTGGCCATCAAACCAGACCAGAGGTCGAAATTCAGAGATGATAATCGATCGACGTACATTATGTGCCATCGATCAACGGCGAAGCGCGCAAAACCCAGTTTAATTCTAGCCGACTTAAAGCCCAAGATTCACCTAATTACAAGATTACCCATGGCCTACTTTAACCTTGTATATATGTGCTCTGCCATTGTTTTAGGCAACACACCTTTCATTACTTTTTATTTTCAATACAAACATATTTAGGATTTTTAAGTAGATTTGAGAGAAGATCCAAGACTCATTCAGAGATTTGTATTGGAATTCCAGATTTTTTATTCTTATTATATGCAATTTATATTTATGATTATGATTTTCTTAGCCATGTCTGAGTAATTCACCTGTTAGGTTTATAGTTCAAATAAGTTACGAAGGATTAGCCCCAAATATAAAATTGCTAATTTGCTAGAGATATTCATCATAGAATTGTGGTTATTGCTTGTGTTCTAGAATAGCTAACTAGAACCTGATTTTAGGATAATTAGGCGCAAGCCACGACTTGGTCTTTTACCAGAATAGATTCTCTGAGCTAAGATTTCTAGAAACAGACGACAATTGATCTAGGAAGCCTAGTGGACATTATTCAACCCGATCGTAAATCTTTCTTGAAGATCATCGATCAATAATCCCATAGATTAATCGATCGACGAAACAAAATGTGTATTGATCGATATTCCTATAGAATCATCGATCAACACTTTCTCCCGATCGACAAACGGAAGTTGAGATCTGAGATTCTAGACAATAGATAGTCTAAACAAATGGAAGTTGATAGATTGTTGCTTAATTTGAGTTCTCATATATCTTGCATGCAATTTAGTCTTTATACTATTATAATCCTGATAGAAACCCTAGACTTAACGCTTTCTTATTATTGTCTAAATTTCAATCCAACCAACTGAACAACTACCTTGTTCACCCTTGCTATTTACTTTCTTACTATTAAATCTAGCTTAATCACTGCTGATTAGGATCTATTGTGTGCCCTAGCTCTCTGTGGATTTGATCCCTAAGTACTACAACTAAACCTCTTATCTGAGAGAGTACAAATCACTCCTTAGGATAATTTTAGTGATATCAGTATACATATTTCATGATCAACAAGCGTGAGGGAAGACATTTATGTGCTCCTTCGAAGAAAAGCAAATTCGGAAAAACAACATCGTCAAGAACAATTGGGAGTCTGATACAACATTGATTTGATGATGCCAATGATGGCCCAAAATCAAACGATATCATTCAATTTATGAGATTGGAGCATAGTTGTGAGATTACTTATTTGCACGCTTGGGAAGCTCGTGAGTTTGCAATTGCAGCCGCTAGAGATATACCAGATGACAGTTATTCTAAAATACCAAAAATATTTGTATATGATTAAAGAAGCTAATCCTGGTACGCATACTCACTATGAACTAATGAGAAAGGGAGATTCATGTATCTATTTATGTCGTTTGGGCAATCAGTTAGAGGATTTTACAATACAATGCGAAGGGTGATTGTTGCTAATGGAACTTTTCTGAAAAATAAATACAAAGGAGTTCTACTTGTTGCTACTGTTGTAGATGGTTACTCTAATTTGTATCCGATTGCATTTGGAGTTGTTGATTCAGATAATGACCATTCATGGTGGTGGTTCTTCAGACAGTTGAAAATGGTCATTGCTGATTGTCAAGACTTAGCTTTTGTCTCAGATAGAAATGCGTCAATTTCTAAAGCGATTGGGACTGTCTACCCTCAATCAGCACATGGAATATTCATTCACTACTTGTTGACCTATGTGGTTGCATTTTTCAAGACAAAAGGGTTAACTGCCTTGTCGAAAAGGCTTCACGGGCATATAGGTACACTGAATTTCAGGAACGTAACACCAAAATTTTGATATGATTCCTGAGCTTGGAAGATATCTACAGGAGGATGATGTGCAAAAATGGGCTCGTTCTCTCTTCCCTGGATCCAGGTATGACATTAGGACCACAAACTTACATAGTCGATAAATTCAGTTCTGAGAACACCTAAAGAATATCCGGTTATTCCTTTGATAGATAGTATAAGAGAAATGTTGACTTGATGGTTCTACGAGCGTCACCTGTTATGCTCGAAGCATCTTGACCCTTTGACCGTTAAGGTGGAGAGAAAGATTGATAGGAGAATTGCGAAGGCAAGAGGATTTCAGGTTTACAAGGTTGACAACTTCAGATCGCTTATGAAAGGAGACAAATATGATTGTCATGGAAAGAAGAACATGCACAATTGGGAAATACGATATAGGAAAAATACCTTGCCGACACGACATTCCTGCAATTTATTCACGAAGTATGGGAGTATAAACACATGAACTTGGGACCTATTTATTTTTGGTATTTTTCAGCATATAGACTCAAATCAATCACGGTTTTTTTTACACATAAATGGAAGTACACAGATTTTCTGATGACGTATACACCATTGAAACATGGAGAACTGCCTACTCGATCATGCAGTTGTTGTTGATCAGAGTAATTTTGGTCTCCTCACAAAACATGAGATTTTGACGAAATTCATGGAAGAACAATTTGATTTGGAATTGACCCGTCCGACGAAACTAGTTGAGAAAGAAGACTTCGATTTCGGTGTTTCTTCGGTGAGATTAAGAGGAATATGACAGAAACGAGGTAAGATAGTAGGGCAGATGAAGAGCTCGGCGGAGAAGACAATGGCAGATAAAGAACCCTAAATCGCCATGGGAGAAGCAAAGAGCTCGGCAGAGAAGAAAAGGTAAAAAAATTAGGGTATCGATACATTTAACTTGTGTCCCTCTTTTTCTCTCTTTTTCTTTTGTTTTTAACTTTTCAACTATTTTAACTATTAAATATATTACGAAAATATAGTTTATAATTATAATTCAACTTAATTGATTAATTTTAAGGAATTATGGTATTTACTGGGATTGGAATTATATTTTCCTAAAAAATCTTATATAAGTCCTAAAGGGACAAATCAAAGATAGGCCTGGGCATTCATGATCCCAATCGGGTTTCAATTTTTTCCAATCGGGTTTCAGTTTTTTGGGTTTATTAAAATTAGTCTCATTCGGATTATTTGAAAGTTTGGTTCTGATTGGTTCGGGTTCTATCGGGTTCGGGTCGGGGTCAGTAAATCTTTAAAGAACCGTTACAACCCAATGTACTTTCAGTTTCGGGTCCAAATCAGTTCTTCGGTTTAAATGTACCTGATTTGTACATACTTTGTAACTAAACACAAGTAAAATCGATTATTTGGCTTTAAAATACATGATTTCTATCTATTTTGTAACAAAAACATAAGTAAAATCGATTAAAATAATAAAAGAACATCAACTGTGATCATTCAAAATCAAATGAAAGATAAACATAGTTATTGATATAAATAAAACCAAATAAATGAAAGCATAAAACGAAAACCAAGTTCTCATAAAATGAGATACATTGTTCAATGAAAACAAAACAATTTTAAAAACTTAAACCATCAATCTTCGTGTAATAGAACCACAAACCTTTATATAATAGATAATTATTTTATATATTCAATATATCTTAGTGTATTTTGATATGTATTAGGAATTGAGATCATGTCTTGTACAAGATATTTTGGAGGTTTTGAATGTTTCAGATTCTATCGGATACCCATTTAGATTCGGGTATGGTTTGGATAATAGTCATAATCCGAAATACGATAAAACAAGATCTATTCAGAATTTATGTCGGGTTTGGATCGGTCCGGATTCACTTTTACCGGATCGAGTTTGGTTTGGATTTTTAGGTTCGGTTTATTTTTCCAACACTAGATGAGAGTGTCAATTTTTTCCAGTTTTCCCTTATTTTTAATACACCTCCCTTAGTTATGGTGAGCCTTAAATGTTAACACGAATATGGCAATCAATATTAAGTTTTGACCGGTGTACATTATGCGAACTGACTCGTTTATTTTAAAAACTCTTCTTTGGATGAAAACAAGTACAATGAATCAAAGATTATATTGCTATAATTTGGGTACAAACTACGAAGACCGGATCTTTTATTCAAAATGAAAACAATCAAAATTACTAAGTCAAACATTCCTGGAACCATTTAATACAAATGAATATGTTGCCATAAAAGATGAACCTACAAAATCAACATTTATATACATGTAGACTAATATCGGGTATTTAATATCAAACCTGTAAGAAGACTCTAATCAGTAACAAAATCAATCGCTCTCCATTTCAACCCTCTTGTCATCAATAATGAATCTTGTGAAGTTCTTGATCATCTCTGTGACCATCTTGGTGGCTTTATCTCCAACATTAGTCCAATCTCGAAAGACAAAATATGACTGGTTGGGTGAGAATAGCATCAAGGGTGGAGACAAAGAGACCATTAAGATGAGTTCAGGTTTGGATGTGAGCCGTAGGGTTTTGCAAGCAACACGTTATATAAACTACGATGCATTGAAGCACAACGTACCAGCTAAACAACATGGTCAACAAGACAGACCGGATAATCCATACCGGCGAGCTTGTACTCTTGCTACGGGATGTTACCGGCTTACGCATTAAACAGCATAGATACTATTTTTTATTTTTTTAGTGCAACACAGATAAAAAGACTGTTTCTCTTTCCCCTTAATTTTTATATTTTTGTTAATGTGTTTTGTATTACCTTTGATTAGTATCTTCAGTAACATTAAAATTTTCTACTATCTTCAGTAAGATCTAATTCACATGGGTAAGAGTCGGTCATTGGTTTGTTGACCCCTGCACCTCTTGTATAAGAAAGACACAATAGACCACTGGACTAAAGAAAATTTTCCTGATTTTTTGGGACCGATAATATAATTATAAAAATAAAGATCAGAAACCCATGCTTCATTAGTTTTGGGCCAGGGCCGGCTCTACGTAGGTGAAAGGAAAATTGTACATATAATTAACTTCTGAGAGAAAAATATAGTTTTGGAGTCTTAATTTAACAAGATTACGAGAATTTCTTGACTCATTGAGAGAAGAATTGGTGAAAGGACTTTTTTTAAGAATTAGTGAAATGTATTTTTACCACATTTAATTTAAACAAAAAACTATATATGGAAGGATAATTTATATTGTACGGTAAGAATCTCCATAGCCAATAGTGTATGTATGTTTGTTATTGAAATTTGATGGTTTAGCCTAAAACTGATTAAGATTCTGTAATAGAACATAGACGAAAGCAAGTGTTGAATATTTTATGTGTATTACGTTGAAAGTGGATACATTTTCATATTACAACTCTAAAGAAGAATATCTCAACTACATATCTAAACCATTGTAGCAGACCATAATCTATGGATGAATAGTCCTCTATGTTCAACAACTAACAATAATACATACCCTGGCCATGTCAGAATCTATTTCAACACCCCTACTCAAGTTGGAGCATACAACTCTTGAATGCTCACCTTATTCATGAATCCTTCGAACTTGTAGCGGCCTAGAGATTCAGTAAATACATTCGCTAACTGAGCATTACTAGTCACATGAGATGTAGAAATAGTTCCAGGCTTCCAGCAATGATTTCATCTCTAACAAAATGACAATTCAATTCTATATGTTTTGTGATGTCGTGAATTACTGATTGTTACCAAATTGTAAAGAAACCTTGCTATCACCGTCTAAAGAAACCCTGCTCCGCGGTGCTCTTTTAGATATTGGATAACTCTTAGATCTGGCTGCCAATAATCATCACGTGGTGCCTGCATAAACTGAAAAAGCACATGGACCAAGTAGGCTAAGTCCAGACGTGTTACACTAAGATAAACAGTCTACCCACTAGTCGTTTGTACTTATCCGGATTAGTGAGAAGAGATTATTCAGACAAAGCCAATCTATGATTTCTGTTCCATCAGGAATGTAGCCGCTTCGAATTCAGTTGTTCAGCCGAGATTGATTTGGACAAAGCATATTTTCTCTGACTGATTACATCCTAGACTGATTTCTAGCCACTTATATGCCCAAGACATGAAGCTAAATACACTTTGAAGAACGTAACAGATCCAAGTCCTTCATTTTAAGACATGAAGCTAGATACGCTTTGAAGAACAGCACAACATCAGGTTGATTTCTGGTAATAATGAGATCATCTACAAAAATAATACTTTGTAACTGAATCGCACCAACAACATATGTGAACAATGAGTAGTCAAAATGGCACTGCTCAAACCCGTAAGCCTGTAGAGAAATAGTCAACTTTGAAAACCAGCATCTAGATACTTGTTGAAACCTATACAAAAATTTGTGAAGGTTACACACCTTTGTTGATTCGGTGGAGTTAAAACCTGGCGGTAGTTTCATATATACCTTTTCAGTTAGGTCTCCATGCAGAATGCATTAAGTACATCCATTGATGGACATCCCAGCTTGTTTAATAGCAACATCCAAAAAATCGTACCATAACCATTTTTGCAACTGGTGAAAAGGCTCCTTATAATCGATATCTTCAACTTGTTTATTCCCAAGAGGTACTAAACGAGCTGGGACGTCTATAGTTCCATCGAATACGGTTCCATCTAAGTGGTTAGATAGTCAATCAAAAGACAAACCGACCGTATCCTAGGTTTCGTTGTCTTCAAGAGCCAAAACCTCAGCTCCATCACATTCTGAAACCTTTCATCCAAAACTGTTTGTTTATACGATTTTGGTGGAAAAAATCTTACCTGTCAATACTTGATATGTGGTATTTCTTGCAGAATATCCTCCATAGCTAATGTATTTTGAGATTGTATAAAGCAACTATGTTCCCTACTTTGTTAGAATATGTGTTTGAGCCGAATTGGTGACAAATTTTTTCAGTGTGACCGGCGTAACCCGTTTCTGATGAACCCGTCCAATTTGTGTATATGGCTCAGTAGTACTTTTAGGTTTTGTTGTGACTGTCGATGATGGCAATGTTGAAGAGGGAGGTGGAGTCAGTTTGATGTTTGGACCAAGTCTGAGACTGGTTCATTGTTGGACCTAATAATAATAGGATCTCGTAGACTTCCATTTGGATTTTAGATCACATATGGGCCCAACTCAACATCAACTCTTCTTCATAAATTTTGCGTTTCTTCTTCTTCAAAGACATCTATCCCTGAGATAGATTCCCACAACTAGAAATTGAGAGAGTCGATATCTCTTTCTTGTGATAATTTCACATAAGAAAACTCATTCTCACAAAAAACTACATCTGTCGGGATGCAAAATTCTTGTTTTTCTAAGTCAAAAACAACCTCCATCCTTTCATACCATATGAATAACCCATAAGAACACATATGTTACTTTGTGGTATAACTTATCATATATGGTTTCTTGGTTATGAGTATAACAAAGGCTTCCAAATACTCTGAGATTGTGATAAGTAGGAGCTTTCTTATGAATTTTCTCATTAACACCAACAAAAACAGAGCTTGGAGTTTAATTTATCAAATAGTCAGCATCCAGGATGAAATCACCCAGAAATCAATAGGAAGATGAGCTTCAAAACGAAGTGCTCGTATGACATTAAGTATGTGACAATCTTTCTTTCTACCCTACCAATTTATTGTGGATTCCTACGCACGAGGCTTCGTGTACGATGCCAACTTCAAGAAGTGATTTTTAAGCACAAGCACTCAGATTCATTGTTACTGCGTAAAGTGCAAACTGAAGCCTGAAAAAATGTTCTAACCTTCGACAAAAAAATATGCAAGTGAGTAGGAGCTTATCTTTTGTCTTTGAGGAGATAAATCCAAATTCAAGTAAGTAGTCACCTACTAGATTAGAATAACTTAGTACCAATAAACGATAATGTCCTATAAAGACTCCATAAATCAGTATGTATCACTCAAAAGCTTTCAAAAATTTTGTGATACTAACTAGAAAATAATATTTTGTTTGTGTAGCGCGGAGACAAATATCACATATCTTCTTAGAAAAGTAGAATATACTAGTTAATTTCACAAATATAATATTTTTGTTATTAAAATTTAATAGATTATTTAAATATGTGTAACAGCTTCAAAACATACATTATTATGAATGGAAGAAGTATAAATGAACAAATAAAAAATAGGGAAAATTGCCAAAACGGAACAAAAATTCAGCATGGTTGTCCCTATGGTATAAAACCATCATTTAGTTGTCCTTTTAGTATAATTTCTTTCATAATCCCGAAACTAACCTTTGATTAATCTAATTAAACACATTAAGCTAATATAATTTAAAATAAATAATAATTAAAAACCTTTAAAAAGGCAAAATAAAAATAAAAACTTTTAATTTTTAAATAAAAATAAACTTTGTAAAACTTAATAAAAATAAAAATAAAAATAAAAATAATTTACAATTTTTTTAAACAAAAAATGTTAAATCAACCTAATAAAAACAGTTTACAAAGTTTTCTTTTTTATAAAAAGTTTAAAATATTTGTAAACTTTTTAATTTTATCAAAAGTTTTAATAAAAATAAAGAAATTTAAAATGTATTTTTATAAAGTTTGTTTAAACTTTTTATTAATAACTTTTTGTAAAGTTTTAATTTTATTTTTATAAAGTTTACAAATTTTATAAAGTTTGTTTAAAATTTTTATTAAACACATTAAACTAAAAGAATTTTTTAGAAATTTAATTTAAAACGTTTTAAAAAAGGAAAATAAAATAAAAAGTTTAATGTTTTTAATAAAAATAGACTTTGTAAAAATAAAAATAATTTACAAATTTTTTAATAAAAAAATAAATAAACTTATTAAAAAACATTTTACAAATTTTTATTTTTATAAAAAATTTAAACGTATTTAATAAAACTTTAATTAAATAAAAAATTTAAACTTTATAAAAATAAAAAATAAAACTTTACAAAACAAATTTCATAAAAAATTTAAACTAAATTTATAAAAAACATTTTACAAAGTTTTATTTTTATAAAAAGTTTAAAACGGTTATAACCTTTTTAATTTTATCTAACTTTTTAATAAAAATAGAACTTTTAAAAATGTTTTTAATAAAACTTTTAATAAAAATAAAATTTGTAAACTTTATAAAAATAAAAATAAAATTTACAAATAATTGCAAATAATTTCAAAACACCACATGTTGTATAGATATGTATCATAGAGAACAAGAATTTGTGAAAAAAAAATCAAAAGAAAACTATGGAAAACCATAGATTAATGAAGAAGACAAGAGAGAATCATTTTTTAAAAACTTTTGACAAGTAAAGTCGAAAATAACACGTTTTAGGAAGTTAGAATATTTTTAGGAGATTTTTAGAATATTTCCTTAATTGAAATTTTCATTAATTTTCGAAAAAGTCAGATAATCCTATCCGTAGAAGGCGTCTTCTAAAAGTTTAGAAGATTGACAAAAATCTAGAACATGCTTTCTACTTTTAGTAGACGGAATAGTACATTTTAAAAAATACATTCCGCGAAATTTAGAATACTTAATAAAACTAGAAGATGCTTCCGGACGAAAAGTAGATAGCTTTAAAATTAGTAGAATGCGCATTCCACTTTTTTAAAAAATTAGTAAATAGTAGAATGTACGTTCTAAAAATAGTAGATGAACGTGTTTATTTTAGAAATCGCTTTCTACTATACCATTTTCCGTAGAAGGCACATTCTACCTTTAGTAGAACGTATTTTCAAATTTTTATTTATTAACTTTTTGAAAAAATAAAAAATACCAGCTTGTGTATATAGGTGTTTTATTAATTTTTTATATTTTTAATATTTTTTTGATTCACAAAAGTATTTTTTTCATTAGTTTTCAGAAATACAAAGGGTAAAAAGAAAAAAAATTGGACAAAAATGAATTTATACCAAAGGGACAACACCCTTATTTTTTTTGTTCTCTATTGGCAATTTTCCCTAAAAAATATTCTTCTATGAAACTGAGGGAATATTTATTATAACACCTAAAATAATGTTGAAGAATTAATTTAAGAAACCAGACTGTTTTAAAATCTAAAGATGAATATACATTAAAGTACAACTAGTTGGAGTAACTTGGGTCGGTTTAGTTGTATTTGCAAAGTTAAGTCACCTCATTAGTTTAAGGGACAATTATATTAGTCACTAACAAATTATTCCAACTATAATTATTAAGTCAGAAAGTAGTTAGCCAGTAGTTTAAATGTATGACTGGTTTCTCCGCTAACAACAGCAAAAGATTCTCCGCTATCATCCGCAAACGTAGCTTTTGCGATTGTTAGCATTTTTAATAATCACGGAAAACGCGATAAATCGCTTCAAACAGCTCTAAACTTCTTAAACTCAAAAGATGGTTCTATCTAGAGTTTTCTGTTTCGGGTGGTTGTGGAAGACTACTTTTTTTAAAAGAAAAAGAAAATAATATAAAAATAAAAATAAGAATATTCAATAAAAAAAATTAAATTGAAATAACAGAAATGCTAATATATATATATATATATAAAATAAAAAAATTTACAATTTAAAAAAAATTCAATAGTACAATTTTATAAATATAATTTTATATTTGTTATAGTATTATGATTTTAATAGTTTTATAATTACATAAAATGTAAATGTTGTTAATTTTAATATTTAACTCCTGCTGTATTTGATAATTAACCAGTCATAAATATCCTGCAAACTAGTCAAATTCTAATTGTTGTACCAGTCGTGCAAATCTCTTTAAAAGGTTTAAAGGCGCAACCTTCTGTATCTGCAAACGTTCGCAACTGCTGCGGTTACACCAATCGGGTCCTAAATTAAATGTGCCTCTGTCTTGGATCAATGGCTACCAAATGATGGTGTATACTACAATAAGCCAACTTAATGACTAAAATGGCATTTTATCAACGACTATGGGATTAAATATTTCCAAAATTAATTACAAAACGTATACTAAGATTTGGGTTTATTTTCCACCAACATTTAAACTATAAAAATTAGAACAAAATAAAAAACAACTGTATTTAAACGTAAGATACTCAAATATTTATATTAGGCGTCTAGCTAAGATAAATATCCACAATGAAAGTTAGAATTCGATTTCCGTATATACAAGAAACGTTTCAAGATCATATACTTTAAGGATTTGAATGGTGACCAAGGAATGAAATGGAACATTGTATTCTTTATCATTCCTAAAAAGAATCTGCCATTCACAAGGAATGGTTTTTTCTTTTTATTTCTCCTCATTCCTCTTTTGTAGAGAAATATATAGTAAAATCATTCCTTATTAAATTTGATAAAGAACAAACATTCATTTTAGAGCAGTAGGAGCCTTTTTGGTGGCACAGATAACCCCCTCCTCTCTCTCTCTTAATCCTCTGTCTTCTCTCTTGGTCTCCTCCGCCTGCTCTCTCCGTCGCCGACTCCGGCTGCTTCCATAGAGCCGGAGTCGATTTTGTTTTCTGTTTATCGATCTTTCTAGGCAGAGTGGTTTTTGTTCCTTTCCCTTCAGATTGGGTTATTGTTGAAACCTTTTGTTAGTTAGAATGAGTTGCATGCGAATTTTGAGCTCTCTTTGACTCACTTCTGGTCTCGATCTTAAGCTCTCTTGATCTTCAGGATAGTTTATTCCGGTTTGTGAGTTGTCTCGCTCCTTGTCATCAACTTTAAGATTTGATCGAGATCTATCCTTCCGTATGGTTTCAGCTGTGGCGTTTCGTGGATTCCTCTCCGTCATCGTCCTTCCGATTGAAGACTTTCGAACTGATCTTGTTCTGTCTCCTGGATCTGAAGCTTGTTCTCTAATTCGTCTGGGCTATTCATCATAGGAGGAGTCACAAGCCAGAGGTTTATAGTCATGTTCGACTTCCTCGCCTTGTCTCGTTTCAAAGAAGCTCTTTCAATTCTGCATGTTTTCTTTGTTCTGTGTTTTGTGAAGGTTTCATTTAGTCTGTCACTCTTGCCTTCTTAGTTAGATCGATTAGTTTAGTTATCCCAAGTGTGGGCTGTTGTTTCCGGAAACCTTTGGTCTGGTTTGTCGGACTGTTCTTCCCGGGATTCGTCGTAATCGCCGGTCTATGTATTTGTGTTTCTTAATCTTAATGATAATAGTGTTTAAAAAAACAAACATTCATTTTCATTCCTACTATTTTATTCCTATAAATTTCTATCTTATTCGTTCCTCATGTCTTCAAAAATATCACCAAGTCGGAACCTAAGTTTAAGGCCCGTAGTGTCTTAAATTAAATTTCTTCCAATCTGCACGTTTACGTTTGAAGCTATTTGCATTAGAAGGGCAAGAAATATTTTGTTAAGACAGTTTTAATGATTTTGATTTGGAAATAAACTAAAATATTTCTATACGCATATAATCATCATAAAACATGTCCAAAATAATGTGAATATATATATATATATATAAATTTTAGTTGTTGAAATTTGAAGTCAACAATATTATTTATAAGAACATCTCGAAAAACAACTTCATTTTTAAGTCCGCAAAACTTCAAATTTTAAGTTTACAAGTGCTATTCTTCGAAAAATAAATTTCAAATAAAACTTTAAAAATTTTACATTTTACAGTATAATCCTTCTTATTGATAAAAATTAACAAAATCATAAATCTTTCGTTTAGCGATTGACCATATAATAAAAAATATTATACAAACAAGTAAGACAATAAATTTAGTAGATTATTACATGTATTTTGAAATGATCTTTTTACTTTTATTTATAATTACAAGCTAAAATTTTTTGAAGTTATATATTTTTGTTAGTTGATGTGATAATTTTGTTTTCATATAGTTCTATATTTTATTTTCGCTTTAAAATATGAGTGTTACTGCTGCTCTCTTGAGAGGATGTGATTGGGGTGACAGCATGATTCATCATATCATTATCAATGCCGTCCAAAACCTGAGTGTTACTAGGACTCTCTCGAGAGGATATGATTTTGGTCGCATCATCATTCAACATATCATCCCCATTGGATTCTAAAACAAGATTGTTACTTGGTCAGATATGATTGATCAGATGGCAGCATCATTTTTCGATTTGCTTGTACCCTCTGAATGAATTTCTTTTTTTTTTCAGATTCTCTATGAAAAAAATGGTGAAGGAAGGTTATTAATAAGTTGTTATTCACAATAAACCAAAACTGAACACAACTTATGTGTGAGAAAATACCATTTGTGTGTGAATCCAACCACCATCTTGCCACTCCGTTGATGGCCTAAGTTTAGAGTTTTAAAAACCGCATTTTTTTGTGGCCATGAAACACACTGAGTATTGGTTACCAGAGAGAATTTCCCTCACTTGACCTTAACGCCACTTATAGCCAACAAAATCTTCAACAATGTCTAGCAATATATTCTTTGCAAAACAAAAATGGAGGAGAACATGGCCTGATTTTGCAATATTCAACTGTTATAATTGTTGCTTATGCTTCATCATCATTGAAACGTTGTAACTAGCTAGTTTTTTTCATTATAAATTTTCTTTTACAATCCACTTCAATCTCTTTAGTTACTATTTATGTGACCTAGATATCTTTCATTTTACTGATCTTAGAGCATGCCCATTAGCGGTTGTAAAGGGGTTCATGGGCTCGGGTTCATAGGGCCGGAAGAGAAAAAAAAAAGAAAAATGGGCTAATTTTGGTGACCCGACTCTTAGCGGTGATCCGTCCGTATCCGAGTTCAAGGCACGTGTCGCGGTGAGATTGGGCCCGTGTTTTCGAGTTGAAGCGGAGTAATTCGCGAAACCTTTCATTTTCTTTTATTCCGCAAAAGCTAGGGTTTCTTTCTCCTCTAGGCGATTCAGAGGCGATTCTCGTGCGACGCCGATTCCCGGAGCTTTTCACCATCAAATCGACGACGAACGGTTTCCTCCACGAGCTCAGGTTAGTATCTAGTAGATTCGCTGTTATTTTGAAGCATTTTGGACAGGGAAGGGTTGTCGGCGATTCTTAATCGATTTAGGGTTTTCGTAGTAGGGTTCAAAATCGTGTTGGGGCTTTCAATTAATCTTCATGCGGGGTTGTATTAACCGAGTTTTGGTTGGTTTGTCTGGGATTCAAAATTGATTTGGGGATTTAGGGTTAGGGTTCGAAATTGATAAAGGGTTACGGTTCTTTATCCATTATATGGGTCTCGTTTAAGGGTTTTTAATCGTCATGACGGGTTGATCTCATATTTTTCTATATACTTTGATGACTTTGATGACTTTGATGACTTTTCTTATTTTTTTTGTGTCTGCTACAGATGGATCCCGCAGCTGAGAGAAGAGACATGAAGAGGAACATTGAGTACAACAACAGCTTGCAATATGTGGCTGATTCGGAGTACGGGATACCGACAAGGTGTTACTGTGGTGGGAGAATGATTGACGAGGTTCAGGGGAAGGAGGAGAGAGACACTCTTCCTGGGAAGCGCTTCTTCACATGCATAAACTACCAGGTAATAATCTTTGTTTCTGTTTATTTCTGTTCTTTTTGTTACTGATTTTGATGAATTGTATTTTTGTATGGTTTAACCAAGGCTGATGGACTCCATTATCGTCAGCCTTGGGTTCATGGTGTCCAGGAGGAGATCGAGAAGTTCACTAACCGCCTGGAGGCGGCTGAGAAGGTGATCAAGGAGGTGCCCATCCTCAATCAACAGATTGAGTCACTTGAGGTAATCTCTTCTCTCTTCATTGCATTGCTTATCTGTTTTGGTGTTTCATTAGTTTAGTGAAGAAAATGTATTAACTCATTTGTCTTTTTGTTGTTTACATGTCCAGGAACAGGTTAAGAGGCTCTCTGGCCAGGTGGATGTTCTCAGTGTGAAGGTCGCTGACCTGGAGATGGTCTGCTTCGATTGAAAAGCAAAGGTAAGACTCAACTCTCGATTAGTGTTTGTGTTTGTTCGATTCCTGGAATTGTGTTTTTTTTTTTTGAATATGTTAAGCGTATATAAACTGAACTACAAGTAGTTCAGTTTATAAACTATAAACTACAAGCTTAAAGTATAACTAAACTACAACTACAAGCTTAAAGTATAACTAGACCTACAACTAGAAGCTTATTAAAATCGATCATAAATTCTATCTGTTTGTTGGTTGGTTGCTGTGGTGTGATTAATATGGAATTGTACTGAGCTGTAAAAAATTGTTTGCACTGATTTGATAGTTAGAGTTTAATGAAGTTGTTGTGTGATCAATGTTTGGTAGTTAGAGATAAATGTAGTAGCAAATAGTAGTTTAAAAAGATAGCAAATCCACTTCTAAAACACACACATACCAAACCGAAACAAGAATGGAACCTTTTCCCCAAAACCCCCAAACCTCTCCCGTTAATCAAAGACGCAAGTGGTCAACCAAAGAAGACGTTGTGCTCATCAGTGCTTGGTTGAACACCAGCAAGGATGCAATCGTCGGTACTGACCAGAAGGCTGGAGCTTTTTGGAAGAGAATTGTGGACTACGTGAACGCCAGCCCTCAGCTCAGTGGCGGCGTCCCTAGAGAGTGGAGTCAGTGTAAGCAGAGGTGGGGAAGAATCAATGAGCAGGTGTGCAAGTTTGTGGGCTGCTATGAAGCAGCAGTGAGGGAGCAAGCGAGTGGCCAAAACGAGAATGATGTCATGAAGGCTGCCCATGACATCTTCTTCAATGACATTGGCATCAAGTTCACACTTGAACATTGTTGGAGGGAACTTCGGTTCGATCAGAAATGGAAATCACTTGGTGTTCCCAAAGAAGGTCCCAAGGAGAAAAGGAAGGAAGCTGCGGAGGTGGTGGCTGAGGAGGAAGGTGCGGAGGTTCGGCCTCCTGGTGTCAAGGCTTGCAAAGCAGCCAAACGCAAGAGGCAAGGTTATGATGAGATACATGCCATGCTTGCTGTGAAGAAGGAGATACAGCAACAGAAACTGCTAGAGCGTCTCCTTGCCAAAGACCCTACCCATCTAACTGCAAGCGAAATCACCCTCATGGAGAAACTCATTTCTGAAATGATTTGAGATGGGTAATATGATAGCTTAAGTTGTTCGTTTGATTGCTATTGTGGTTCATTTGGATAATATGATAGCTTAAGTTGTTCATTTGGTTGCTTGATCTCGTTGTTCATTTGGTTTGCTTGATCTTGTGGTTCATTTGGTTGGTTGATCTCGTGGTTCATATGTACTTAATGTTGGTTGCTTGCTGTTGTGCTCATGAGTATATAATTTTGTTTTCTTTTGTCTTGCAGGTCACGGGCTGCAGTTGAAGTTGTATGGCAGGAAGGGAATGCACATGTTTATTAGCTTTATGGTTGTTGTGTTTCATGGGAAAGTGTAGTATTTTGTTTCTTTCTACACTTCATTTCAATTAACTTGTCTTGTTTCTTTGTACTTTGTACTTGTTTGGTTGCTCACGGGTAGCAACCACATGATTAGAACTTGTATCGGCTATGTACTGAATCTGCCAACTCTATATATAATAATGTATTTTGTAAGCTTAGTCCGGAGACGTTATCGCATACATAGGAGTAGGAAACCAGTGTACTTAAATATATCATAATAATAGTAGTAGTATATAAAGCTTGATCTGGGGATCTTACTCTATAAGTGATAGAATTTGAGGTGCAAGGCATTCCAGCAGTTGGGTTGGACCTTGCCGTCGTTGTCTTCAAGCTTATAGGCTCCTGCCCCTTGCACCTCTATTACCTTATAGGGACCTTCCCATCCAGGAGCGAGTTTTCCGGCTGATTTATCCCTTGTGTGGTCACAGACTCGCCTTAGGACCCAGTCCCCTTTCTGGAAGGTTCTGGATCTGACCTTTTTGTTGTAGCTCTTGGCGACTTTCAATTGGTAGTATGCATTTCTAAGGCGGTCTGCCTCCCTCTTTTCGTCGAGTAGGTCTAGACTCAGGGACATTAGCTCGTTATTCTCCTCCTGGAAAAGGAGTTCAGAAACCGTGGTCCTTACGTGCACCTCTGTGGGTATCAACGCATCAGCACCATAGACAAGGGAGAAGGGAGTCTCCTGGGTAGCCGTCTTCGGGGTTGTCCGATAGGCCCAGAGTACTCCGTGTAGCTCTTCTGCCCATCGCCCGTGGGCGTCTTCTGGGCGTTTCTTGAGCATGTTCACCACTGTCTTGTTAGTGGATTCGGCTTGGCCGTTAGATTGAGGGTGTCGTGGTGCTGAGCAGGAGAGCTTGATGTTCCAGTCCTTGCAGAACTTTCGGAAGTTGTAGCTTGTGAACTGGGGTCCGTTATCTGTGACGATCTCATGGGGAGTTCCAAAGCGTGTGATCACGTTAGTCCATAGGAATTTCCTGATTTGGAGATCCGTTATCTAGGCTAGTGCTTCAGCTTCCACCCACTTTGTGAAATAGTCTGTCACGACTAGGAGAAAGATCTGTTGCCCCGGTGCCATAGGGAATTTCCCTACGATGTCCATGCCCCACTTTCGGAAGAGCCAAGGAGAACTTAGCGATTTGAGGTTCTCTGGTGGAAGCTTGGAGATTGGCGCGTGCTTCTGGCATTGGCTACAGAGCTTGGCTTGTTTGAGGGAGTCCCTCGCCATGGTCGGCCAGTAGTATCCAGCCCTTCTGGCTCTGAGTACCAGGCTCCGACCACTAGAGTGGGAACCACATCGTAGATAGGGTCCTGAAAAGGATCTTCGGTATAGTTTTCCCTCAGAAAAGCAATACCTTGCAGCTTGGCGCCTTATCTTCCGACTTTCGTCTGGATCTTAAGGCAAGGTGTCGTACCTTAGGTAGTTGGTGATGGACGTTATCCAGGTCTCTCCTTCGTCTACCACAGATACTTCTTCAGGTTCCGTCTTCTTTTCGGTCGCGGGCCACTGGAGTACCAGTAGTGGGATGCTCATATGACTTGTAATTTCTAGGGCGGACCCTAGGTTAGCTAGAGCGTCAGCTTGGGAGTTGTACTCCCTAGGAATCTGGGTGAGCTTACAATGTCGGAACCTGTCGAGTAGTCGCTTAGCCACAGATAGGTATCTAATCATACTCGGATCTTTCGCCTGATAGTCTCCTTGGACTTGGCTTATGATCAGTTGTGAGTCGCTGAAGACCTGGATATCTTCCACCCCCATATGTTTGGCGAGTGTCAACCCTGCTATTAGAGCTTCATACTCAGCTTCGTTGTTCGTTGCTTTGAAGTTGCAACGTACGGCCCTTGAGGCTGATTCCCCCATGGGGGAAGTTAGGACCAGTCCCACGCCTGCGCCCCTTACGTTACTAGATCCATCAACGTACAATGTCCATTCGCCTTTCTCCCCTTCGCTATCATGAAGCTTTACCTCTTGTTGCAGAGCTGGAAGCATGGCAGGAGAGAATTCAGCTACGAAATCTGCCAGGACTTGCGATTTGATGGCTGTTGCAGGCCGAAAGATCACGTCGTATTCCCCCAGCTCTATAGCCCATTTTGCTAGTCGTCCAGAAGTAGGGGCGTAGCTTTCACGCAGCATTAACTAAGGCAAGGGCCAGCTTCTCGAGGTGACTATAGCGGGTTTCCGCGTCTAGTAAAGATTTGCTCACGTAGTAGATAGGACGCTGTTTTCTTCCTTCTTCCCTTACTAGGACCACACTGACCGCGTGTTCAGATACCGCCAAATAGAGCAGTAGGACCTCACCTTCCAAGGGTTTTGAGAGGAGAGGTGGAGTAGTGAGATAGGCCTTGAGATCGGATAGGGCTTGCTCACATTTCTCGGTCCATTGGAAGTCCTTGGTGTCCTTCAGGATTTCGAAGAAGGCATGCGACTTGTCGGATAGCCTGGAGATGAACCTGCTCAAGGCGGCCATCCTTCCTGTCAATCTTTGCACCTCCTTGACGTTGCGAGGGGAAGGTATCACCTGGATCACTCTCACCTGTTCTGGGTTTGCTTCAATGCCCCTGTGGGTGACTATGTACCCTAGGAACTTTCCAGAGCTTACTCCGAACGAGCACTTTGAAGGGTTTAGCTTCATGTTGTACCTCCTGAGAGTGGTGAAGGCTTGTTGAAGGTGTGAGATATGGTCTTCGGTGTCTAGGGACTTTACCAATATGTCATCAATGTAGACTTTCATGGTCTGCCCTATCTGATCGGCGAACATCATGTTGACAAGCCTTTGGTAGGTTGAGCCGGCGTTCTTCAATCTGAAAGGCATAACCTTGTAACAGTAGATACCCCTTGAGGTCATGAATGAGGTCTTCTCTTGATCGTCAGGGTGCATTAGGATCTGGTTATACCCAGAGAACGCATCCATGAAACTCATCAGCTCATGACCAGCCGTTTCGTCGACTAGCTTGTCGATGTGAGGCAAATGGAAAGGATCTTTAGGACATGACTTATTAAGGTCTGTGAAATCGATACAGACTCTCCACTTCCCATTCTTCTTCCTGATGACTACCACATTGGCTAGCCATTCCGGGTATTGCACCTCTCGTATGAATCCAGCATCTAGTAGGTTCTTGACCTCTTCGTTGATTATCTCGTCCCTTTCAGGAGCGAATTTTCTCCTCTTCTGTCTGACAGGAGAATGCATAGGGTCCACCTTGAGTTGATGCATGATAACATCGGGATCAATTCCAGGCATGCCTTCATTAGACCAGGCAAAGTAATCGGAGTTGGATCTTGGGAAATCGACCAGTCTCCTTCTCAAACCTTCTGAGTGCTTGGAGCCTATCTTTAGGTTTCGGCTCGAGTTCCCTTCCGTGAGCGGGACCTCATCCATTTCTTCCACTTCCGGCTCTTCGGTATGTGGGGCCGTAAGCTTCTTCTGTAATTGCTATAAGACCTGACTCTTTCCCTTAAGGGTAGTCTGATAGCAAGACCTAGCATTCTCTTGATATCCCTTGACCGCTTTGATGCCCCAAGGGGTTGGGAACTTGACCATCTGGTGCAAAGTTGAAGGTACGGCTCCCATGTCATGAATCCAAGGCCTTTCCAATATCACATTGTATGATGAGGGGCAGTCGACGACCAGGAACTTCGTGGCTTGGTTTACCCCTTCGGCATACACGGGAAGAAGGACATCTCCTAAGGTTTGTTTGACTTCTCCACTGAAGCCTATGAGGGGAGTTGCCTTTCTGGTTAGAGCTGTAGGTTCCAAACCCAGGTCGGCGAAGGCCGAATGAAAGATTATGTTGCTGGAGCTCCCATTATCTACCAATATTCGCTTGACCAAGCAGTTTGCTATGGTAAGTGAAATGACGAGAGCGTCATGATGAGGGGTGAGGAACTTCTCCTGCTCCCTTGCAGTGAAACTGATCTCATATGTTCCAAGCAGTAGGCGCTTGGGACCCTCGGCCTCTTGGCCGTTCCTGGCATTGCGAGTACTTCTCTTGGCTGCAGCACTGCTAATTCCGCTTACCTCTGATCCGCCTGTAATGACATGGATCACCCGGTCTTGCTGTGGTGGCAATGCAAGAGCTGCCTCGATAGGGAGACCGGGACCTTCTTTGTTTAGAAGGTTCTTGGCTTTATCCGAGAGGAACTCCCGTAGGTAGCCTTTCTTGAGGAGCTCGGCGACTTCCATCTTCAGGGCTATGCAACCCTGAAGATCCGATGGTGGCTTTTAAGAAGGCCACAGATGCTATATCGGCAAGAAGGGACTCGTCTAGCAGGAATGCTTCGGGTGATGGAGTCGTGACTGTCGGTAACAAGCGTAGGATGATGAGGAGGGGTAGCGATTCCTCTCCATCACGAGGCGGCAAGCCTAGGGAGGTTGTAAGTACGCACTCACAACGACCGTCGTTGACCGGAAATTCGCCCGGAGGATTGTCTGACGTGCTGGCTGATTTGAATGCCAACGTATTTGCGAGGATGCAGGCTCTTCCCTTGGACAAGGATTCCTCTGGGATTATTCAGCAGGTTCAGGGCGAACTCCTTCAGGTGAGATATAAATAGGACCTAGTATTATGAGCCCGCAGTTTATGAGACTTATTTTCCTACGCAGGTCCTCTCTGATTTGCATCATATGAAGGACCGAATAGTGGAGGAGGGTTCGCAATGAATCGAGACGAGGTTTCAGAATTATACCGTCAGTTATCTGAGGAGAAGAGTAGGCGTGTTACGAAGGAACTGGAGTTGAGGGACCTTCAAGCAAAGATTCGGGCCATCGAGGGTTCAGTAGAAATTGCTTCGGCTGAGTCGTTTCAATTCAGCCGAGAGAAGCATGAGTTGGAGGAGACTATCATTGAACTTCGGACGGAGGCGGAGACATTGAATAACGTGATGACCATGGCTGTGAACGGTGCAAAGATCGTCGCCCGTTGGGAAGTAATGAGAGAGTGGCTTAAAGGGCAGGCTCAGACATGGAATTTGCACAAGGAGTTCTCCCAAGTTCTATCGGGATTCAGCACGCATTATCTTTTCCTAATCTTAACCTGGTCTAAAATCTAGGATGTGAGCTTAATACCTCACATTTGACGCCGTCTGTGGGGATGATAATCGAATCACTTACTCTAAACACTTGAGGATGAATCCAACCGATCAGGCTACGAATCCGTCTGACCCTAACCTCCCGATTCAGAGCGGTGGCTCACCAAACGATGGAGACTCTAGTCTCCTAACTCCGGAGCCTCGACGTGGCGACCACCGATCTAGGCAGCAGCCTTTGGCTAGCACTCGAACGAACCAGACTACCACTGGAATAGCTAACCCAAGATCTTCCAGTGGAACTAACTCTGGGCTTCCAGTCACTGAGAATCCTCAGCAGCAAACCGCCCTGAATCAAACGGAGGCTCAACTTTCTGAGATCCGCCGGATGATGATGCAGTTAGTAGACAAAGCTCAAGAGAATGAGCGTACAATGCAACAGCTAGCCATTCGGCAGCAACGATTCGAAGAGATAACTAGATCTCTAACCGCTACAACCCAACCACCGCAACGTCGAGGTCCGGGAGTCACTTTCCGAGATCGATTGACCGACCCCTCGTTCTCCCGAGGACGTCTAGATTTTTCCCTTGATAGCACTGTTCCGGAAGAACGGGGACCTGCTTTTCAGACACCTCATGCTAGGACAGTTCCCGCGTTTAATCCGCCCATCACTAGTGCTATGGAAGTAACGTAGCGACAACCAGCTCTACGCCCAGTCAGATTGCTGACCAGAGCGCTCGCTTGCCACCTCCGCCACCTATTTTCAGGTCCGGAGCAGGAGCATCCATCCCATCCGGGGGTAGAACCTCAGCTTCGGTTTATCAAACCAGAAGTTTGACCCCGAATACGGACGGACATCAAATGGCAGATACCGATAACCCAAGAGCCAGTGAGCGATTTAGCCCACCAGCTGCATGGGAAAATGACCGAACCCGATTCCGTCAGGAACCTGCCCGTCAGATACCTAATAAATGACCCAATTGTCCTTCCTCTAGAGGGGCCTGACGCCATTCGCAAATATATGAAGCAAACTCACGCAGCTCTCCAAAAGGTTAATGCTCAAGTTCATAAGGCAACGAGCTCAGCTCCTGAAATCGAGAGCTTGATTGAAGAAACCCGTGGGACTCTATTCACTGACAGAATTGCCAGCTCTTACATAAGAGACACCCGAAAAATTAGAATCCCCGAATACGATGGGACCTCCGACCCAAAGGCCTATTTGAGAGCCTTCCGATTAGCTGTCGTAAAAGCCCATTTTACGAAAGAAGAATGCGAAGCAGGGTACTGTAGGACATTCGCCGAAAACCTGGTTGGAACAGTCCTCGAGTTGTTCTATGGTCTTGAGCCAGCCTCGATAGACAATTTCGATCAGTTAACCAATGCCTTCATGAAGCAGTACTCGACCCATATCCTGAAGCAAGCATCTGAGGCTGACCTCTGGAAAGTCAGACAAGGAATGGGAGACTGCTACGAGTCTACATCGAGAAATTCAGAGCAGTAAGAACTAAGCTCTCGAACCCCAACGACCAAGTCGCCATCGAGGCTCTTAGAAGAGGTTTATCGTATAAATCGGAATTCTGGTCGGAGCTAACACTCAATCCTCCCCCGACTATCGATGATGCTCTTCATAAAGCCTCCAGATATGTTACCTTGGAGGAAGAAACAGCTGCACTGGATAAACTCCACAAGAAACCTCCAAATATGTTACCAGGGTGTTTGTTTCATAAATTTGCTCACTACCACTCTTCTCTCTATCACTCATCTCTCGAACACCCCTCTTTACTTCAGTCTCTTCTTTACTCAACTCTTTCCTTTACTCTTCTTTACTCTACTTTACTCAACTCTTCTTTACTCTACTGTCAAGACAACTTTGAAGATTACAAGTATCAATCTCTATCTCTCTTTGTCATTTATTACATAGACTACAAGTATCAAGATATCACATTTTATTATATTTTTTTTTTAAAAAGTTATGTTTTGTTATTAAAGTAATGAAGATTTATATTTTTTATTTTATAAAAAATATGTTTCTTATTAGACTAGTGAAGCTTTTAAAAAAAAATATATATGTTTCAAAAAAAGATATGTTTCTTATTAGACTAGTGAAGATTTTATTTTTTTTTCAAAAAAAGATATGTTTCTTATTAGACTAGTGAAGATTTTATTTTTTTTTCAAAAAAAAATATGTTTCTTATTAAACTTGTGAATAATTAAATTTTTTCTTGTATGAAGGAAGAAGTGTTCAAGTGATGTCTTTCTCATCAGATGATGCATCAGATAAACTAATTGAAGATACGTTTGACGAACATGTTGATAATTTTATCGACCAACAAGTTGATAATTTCATCGACCAACAAATTAACAAGCCGAAGAGACGAGCTTATATCGAAAGACATAGGGAGCAAGGCCACAAAGACCTTTGGAATGACTATTTCAGTGAAAATCCTACATACCCACCAGAAATGTTTAGGCGGCGTTTTCGAATGACGAAGCCATTGTTCCTTTCCATTGTCGATCGCCTGAGTAATGAAGTTCCATACTTTCGTCAAAGACGAAATGCTCACGGAAGGTACGGCCTATCTGCACTTCAAAAGTGTACTGCAGCTATACGTATGCTAGCATATGGTCAATCGGGAGATACGTATGACGAATATCTCCGACTTGGTGAGAGTACCGCACTTTTATGTTTGGAGAAGTTCAACGAAGCGATAATACAATTGTTTGGAGATGAGTATCTACGAAAACCTACACCAGCTAATCTTCAACGATTACTCGATATCGGAGAGGTACGCGGATTTCCGGGAATGATAGGCAGCATCGACTGTATGCATTGGGAGTGGAAAAACTGCCCAAGGTCTTGGAGAGGGCAGTACGCACGAGGTCACGGAAAGCCGACCATTGTCTTAGAGGCTGTGGCATCACAGGATCTTTGGATATGGCACGCATTTTTCGGTTTACCAGGTACCCTAAACGATATTAATGTTCTCGATCGGTCACAAGTTTTTTCTGACATTATACAAGGTCGAGCTCCTAAAGTTAATTTCACGGTCAACGGCCACAATTATCGTATGGCGTACTACCTTACAGACGGAATCTATGCGAAATGGTCAACATTTATCCAATCCATTCCACTACCTCAAGGTCTTAAAGCTGAGCTTTTTGCTGAAAAACAAGAATCCGCCAGAAAAGATGTCGAACGTGCTTTCGGAGTTTTGCAATCGAGGTTTGCAATAGTAAAAAATCCTGCACTACTATGGGACAAGGAAAAGATTGGAAAGATTATGAGAACTTGTGTCATACTACACAATATGATAGTAGAGAACGAACGAAACTCATATATTCTGTCTGATACATCTGAGTTCGAGTCGGGAGAGTCAAGCAGGAGTTCACAGGTGGAAATCTCGCAACCTACGGACTCTCCTTCCAACTTCGTTAATAGGCATGGCATTCAAGCTCAAATTCGGGATCAACAAAAACATGATCGTTTGAAAGCCGATTTAGTTGAAAATATATGGCACAAATTTGGTAATCTAGATGAATAATCTTTGTATGTTTTTTAATTTCCATTGTATTAAATAAATTTTTTTTTAAAACAAAATATTATTTTATTCTTATGAACCCCATTTTCGGGTTCACTAATAGAAGAGCAAAATTAATACGGGTTCGTCACTATTCCCGGACCCACCCAAAAACAATAAAAAAATCCCTATGAACCCCCCCCCCCCCCCCCTTGGGGTTCACTAATGGGCATGCTCTTACGAGTCATTTCCACCATCTTCCCTGTGCTAAAACTTTCTTCATTCATTTCCTTCATCTCCAAAGATAAACATATATAAGCTAAAGTGCACAACAAACCGAAATTATAAAAATTTGACATAAAACAAGAAAAAATATCTTTTTTGGCTTTTGACCTATTTAGAGCCGGTCCAATCAGCATGAGGTCTCAATTGGTTTTTTGTCGATTTTAAATATGTCGGGTAGAGAATCTAACTAAACCAAAAACGTATCATTTGGTAGTTACTTTACGATAACACAGTTCCACCATCCATCATTCCCATAAGCACGAAAATGACACCTTCATTCAGACACTCTGGTTGGACCGGCCGGATAAAGTATTGTCCAATAGTTTTGGTGTAAGGAGTTATACCGTATTTATCGAGCAAAGTTTTGTAACAGGCCCGTAGCTCTTTTCCCTTTTATTTCCAACGGATTTTGTTGGAGGATACCTCTAAACCAAGAACCTTTGAACCCTTCTTCTTCAGAAATGACTTCTACTTCGCAACCTTTGGCAATGGGCAATTTTTTTTCGTCTTTCTTGGTTACTCCTTAAAATGAAATAGGAAAGAAATCTCTTCTTCTCAAAAAACCTTAGAAACAAAGAAAAGGAACAAAAATAGTCACACGGCAAACGCTAATCATTAATGTCGTCATTCCTAATAATTAAATTTTCAATGTTCTTAGACACAATAGAGACATACCAATCAAAATGACGGATCACCATAAGATACAATATTGTTGATGAAGCTTCACATTGCAAGAACTTGAATAATCACAAAACATCAAACCAACAAAACAGCTTGAAATCATTCAATTTCCCAAATGAATTGTAGCTTCAAGTACAACCAATCGCACAGCTTGAAATGATTCAATATCCCACAATTGCACATATATAAACCACGCATGATCTTATCAACAACCAGTGAAAAAGAACATTCAAAAATCAATCAAACATATGCATAGATGCATGAGCCAAGATCAAGTAATTCTACACAAACATTTGCTACTAAGAATCAAAGAAAGAAAGTGACTTCAGATCAAATTGACATGCATGTTGGGATTGTGAAAGCCATGTCCAACTCTATTTATCCGATTAATACGATATTGTCCACTTTGGGCCTTAATAGCAAGCCCGCATGGATTTACTTTTGGTTTCTATCCCAAAAAGCCTCGTACTAATTCGAGTTAGACTTCTATTTATATATTAGACACTTCTTGTCTAATTCTCCAATGTGGGACTTAGATTGCATCTCTCATTCTCCCCCTCAATCTAAGGATCACATTCATCTCGTGTCCTTTCCTCCATCGAATTGAGGATGATCCTCGTCCTCCAACATCACAGGTTCCATGATCTTCTGACTCGATCTCTGCCACATACACCTCTCATCATTCCTAACTCATAGGATATATCCATTCTTTTCTCGAAGGGTATTTAGGTCTTCTTCCAGATTTCTCGTCAACCGCTCTAATACCAATTGTTGGGATTGTGAAAGCCCATGTCCAACTCTATTTATCCGATTAGTACGATATTGTCCATTTTGGGCCTTAATAGCAAGCCCGCATGGATTTACTTTTGGTTTTTATCCCAAAAGGCCTCGTACTAATTAGAGTTAGACTTCTCTTTATATATTAGACATTTCTTGTCTAATTCTCCAATGTGGGACTTAGATTGCATCTCTCAATGCATCCAATATACAAGAAGATAGCCGTCGATTCAGGAAACTCTGAAGAAAATGAATTTAGATCAAATTAAGCGACATGCATCGACTCTGTTTCCTAGAGTAATTCAATTTGATCTAAAGTATATATACAAAAAGAAAGAAAAAGCAGAGAATGAAACTGAATTACCCTCCCACGAAACTGATTCAAACAGTTACAAAAGAAACTGATTCAAGTTGAAATCATTAAATGCCTTAAGTTATTTATTTGACTTAAATTGATGACTAGATTACACTCCATATTGATCGAGCAAAGCTGCAAAGGTGCTTACAGTGATACTTATAATTGGTTCTCACGGTGTCAAAGAAGATCAGAGATGCTCTCTTGATTCATGCTGCGCAAGTAGGATGGTCAGAGATGTCTCATAGTGTACGAAGTAGTGGCTCACTTCCTTCGTCAGATGCTTGGCACGTGTTGATTAGCTTTTAAAGGTGGTACACGTCTTTGCCATGTGCTGGTCTTATTTTTCGTTTGTTAGCACGTGTTATATTTAAAATTGAGCTAAACTGTGTCACTTTTGTTGCCCTTTGGTCTTTGAAATTAATGAAAAGACGATCAAAAAGGTGAAGGGTGAGGTCGGGAGCTCGAACCTCACCAACAATCTAATTACGGAGTTAATGAGAATTTATAATGGAGGGATTGGGGTCGGTGCGCTGCAGCGATGTGATCTTGGGTCTACGGACAAGTGGTTCCGCAGGACAGGTTGTTACATTTATAGTCAAGTTTACTATAATTTGGTTTTATAATATTTAGTAATGAAAAATCCATGTATTTTTATGGACCCTATACAATATCTATTACATAAAACATTTAATAACCCTTAATTAATTACATATAATTATTTTACAAATTTATAAGCATTTGCATATCATTGTTTTTTCATTAAAAATTTATCACTGATTTTATAACACTTTATAAATTATTTTATATTTATTTAAAAGTCATGTACTTGCCTCTATAAATCATAACACTTTCTTTTATGAATTATAATAATTGATTTTCATAAAATAATGCAAGTAATTAATAACGCTTTAAAAACTTTATAATCCCTTATAATTGTTTTATGTAAAAAAATTATAAGCCTTGGCTAATTACTTTATACATATTATTTCTAAATCCTAAATCATTGTTTATTAAATTTAATAAATACAAATTCTTGAAAATAATTAGATAATGTTTAAAATTAATATTTTACAACGGAACTAATATCTAGAAACTCTCGAAGAAACTTTCACTTTTCAGAATTAGAGAGGATGTAAGAAATAAAGCCTCGTATTATTCGAAAAATAATAAAAAAACGATCAAACAACAAGTTCTCACGAAAAAATATACTCGATCTCTTAACAAACAATTCTGAAAACATGATAAAACGAAAAACCGCCGCGTCTCAACTTCTCATCGTCTCATTGTCACCGGTCTGTCTTGCCATCATGGAAAGACCACATACCAACTCTCCACTCCTTGTCGCCACTAGGTTACATCACTACCTCTCCGCATCATCTCGCCTCATGGCGACATAATTCCTCTTCGCTTCATGTCGTCTCATGGCGACAAAAATCCTCCGTCATCTCATGTCGCCTTATTGTGACACAGCTCCTCCTCCATCTTGTGTCGCCTCAAAGAGACACAACTCATCCTTAAACTCTAAATAAAATGTTAAAACTTTAATCTTTATTTTTATGATCATTGATTGATTTTAATATAAAGGTTCAAAATTATCTTTTTGTCTATCTTCACCTTTCTTTCTCATTGGTTAATCCTTTTTTATAAGATCACAATTTATGGCCATTCATTAAATGAAATCTAAAAGCCAAAAATCATTCTCTCTTTTTCTTACAATTTACATGACTTAGCCTCTTCATCTCTATCTTTGACTCTTTCTTTTTTTGCAAGAAAAAAATGATGAGAGAGGGTAGGACCACCAAACATGACACTAGAGGAGAAGAAGCTTCTTCTTTAACCGACCACCATCGAAGACGATGACAGTAGATCTGTCTCAAATATTTGAGTTTTTAAAGATCTATGTTGTTTATGTTAATGATGTCTCTTGATTCCTAATCTCTAGATTTGTCTTTTTAGTTTTTCTTTCGGTTTATGGATTCAATTTAAGTTAAGATGATAAATTTTGAGTGCTAAAACTTTTTTTTGCTCGACTTGGTCCTTTTGATTCGTTTTTTAGAGGTAGTGGAAATTTTATTTCTACTATATCCATATTGTATACATTACTCAGTCATATTGTAATCATAACTCAACCGTACTAAAAACCATAACTCAGCCTTTGATTATAATGAAGCCGTATTGTAACCATAACATATACATAACTCAGTCATAAAATATGTATAACTCAGCCGTAATTTAATTACAAATCAAGAGTATTGTAATCATAACTCAGCCATAAAATATGCATAACTCAACCTTAAAGTTAAATCAGTCTTAGAAATCCATTTGTATTCGCCATATCTCATCTTGTGTTGGAGACTCACCGTGTGAACTAAAGTTATCATCTTCAGATGATGAACCATCCGATTAGTCGAAAATATTAAATCAGCTTTCAGATTCATCATCTTCTTTGTCTTCTTAGCCGTAATTTAATTATAACTCAACCGTAACTAAACCATAACTCAGCCATAATTTAACAATAACTCAATCGTATTTCAACCATAACTTAGTCGTAATTTAACCATAACTAAGCTGTGTCCAAACCATAACTCGGCTGTAAGTAGAATTCATACATTGAAAACTCTAACATTCATATAAGCAAAATTCATACAAAAAACAGTAACATCCATACAACACTTTTACATCTGAGAACGAGAACATATGTGTTCTTTCTTAGGATGTTTATTCTCAATGGAAACTTTCAAAGTAGATTTCATCGTATATTTCTTAGGCCTTCCTTTTTTGTTTGCTCTCGTACCATTTTCCTACCGCAAGATTTAGCGAACACATCTTCAACCTTAGAACCTCCAAATTTCTTTAAATTCGCTCATCGACAAGTTATGAGATCTCTTCTTATAAGGTAGCGTCGGTGAATCTTTGTCTTGTGTTTTAGAGATTCACCGTATCCATAAGATCTCAGAGAAAGATGAATGAAAAGAATAATAATGAAGAAGATAGATGAAGAAAATGAAGAAGAAAACACGCATTTGTAACATAAACCCTAATTTAATTGTTTTAAGGTTAATAATGACATGACAAATAAGATCTGATGACATTGAAAATCGGAGCTCATGACATGGAAAAGTGATAAGCCAGCCGCCAAACGAACACATAACTCAGCCTCAATAAATCAGTCATCAACTATTATGTAAGTCTGCCGCAAAGTGAATATTATTTCAGTAATTAATCTTTCGCTAAAAATTAGCCGTAATTAAGCTGAAAAATATTAAGTGAGCCACATCGTCAAATAGCCGTCTATTCTAGTAATTAACCTTTTGATACTAAGTCAACCATAATTAGACTGAGTTTACTATAAATCCAACCAATTACGGCTGATTATATGTAACTCAGTTGTAACCATCTCTCATAAGTTAGCTATAAATTTAATAACTCAGCGAGACGATGTCATTAAATAAGCTGAAGAAACATAAATCAGTCTACCAATGTATAAATCAGCCGTAACTTATGTCTGTAAATCAGTTGTCACTAATGGCTGCAACGTACTCATAACTCAGTCGTCAATATCACCACTACAGCTGAATTCATTAATACACATCACCAATGTTCTAAATAACACCTGCTTTTTTCTTACATAGCATTAAAAAATAATGACATCTTTGTAAATAGTTTTGTTGTAGCAACATAAATAAAAGGCACATTCGATATCAAAAAGTTTTATTTGGTTCTGGTAATAAGTACTAAAATTTATGTTTAAGTAAATGTGTTCTTCTCCAAGAGTGAGAAGTATGTATCTCTATTTAATGGAGGATTCAGAAGTGATTGAGCGGAGAAGTAAAAGGCGGAAGCAGATCAAAGCCAATATTATTGTTGCTGCTGCTAGTGGGAAAGAATTAGAAAGTAAAAATGTTATGTAGAGATGCTTATTTGTAAACTATTGAATGATGATCAATGTTAACGTTGTGATGTTATGGGAGTGAAGGTGATGGTCTTCTGGAACATAGTGATGATTGCTTCTTTGACAAAGGAAGCTCAAGAAATGAAGCTGACGCAGATGATGAATTGACTGATAAAAGCACAAAGTAAGTAGTAGGGAGGCTGCGTCTAGTAGAGCAACATCTGGAATGTCTAGTCATGAAAGGAAAATGATGAGCTTTCTTGATATAATCTTAGCTGTTCAAAAGAAAGAAAAAAACTGGAACCTTTTGAAATCTTGTAAAAGCAAAACTCTGCCAGGGTTCTAATGCCATCACCAGCAAGGTTTGGACCAAATGTTAGGAAGAATTCGTCTTTGCAGAGGAATGAGTTGACTTCATCCTCAAGAAACACTTGCAACAGAAGAAGTGAGTCCTCAAATAACACCAGACGTGCTGACGTAACTGTTAAGTTATATAATATAATCTCTCCTTAATACATTTAAATAAGTTAGTTATTACACAAAGAGTTGTAACTCTTCATGTTGTGTCTTTTAGTATGAAGAGTTGTGTCTCTATTATAAAGAATTGTGTCTTTTGTAAATGCAATGATTCGATCTCTAAATAAAGGTCAATCATTTGTTGTAAACACTATCACAGAATCTCAATAATATACAAAGTATTATTCAGAACCATCTTTCTTATTCTTTCTGTCGTATTCGTGTGTAACACACTGCGATCTTTGTGTAACACAATGTGATTGAAAATCGTAACATGGTATCAGAGCCTCACGTTTGAGAGGACAGAAAAAACGAAATAGTAAGAGAGAGACATTGCGTGAAGAATAGAAGTCTAGAGGATTTTTGCATACGATTTATCAGAAGGATAAGAAACGATGCAAAATCAAAATCAAGTCATACCCATATTCGATAGGGAGAAGTATAACTTCTGGAGCATTAAGATGACAACCATTCTCAAGACCAGGAAGTTATGGTCTGTGGTTGAAGAAGGCGTGGAAGCCCCACCAGCACAAGCGAATGAAACCCATGAGACAGCAAGGGAAAGATCGCTTAGAGAAGAAGCAATGTTGAACGATACAATAACTTTGCAAATTTTGAAAACTGCCGTATCGGATGATATCTTCTCACGGATCGCAACAGCAACAACATCTAAAGAGGCGTGGGATGCATTGAAGGCAGTGTATCAAGGCTCTCCTCAAGTCCGTTTGATTCGGCTTCAAACGTTGCAAAGGGAGTTTGAAAATCTGAAGATGTATGAGAATGAAGACATCAAGGTCTTCACAGATAATTTAATTGCCTTGGCAAATCAATTAACTTATCATGGAGAACAGAAGACAGACATCCAACTCATACAAAATATACTCATCTCTCTCCCAGCCAAGTTCGATAGCATAGTCAGTGTGTTGGAGCAAACAAGCGATTTGACTTCAACAAAGATGGCAGATTTGATCGGTATCTTGAAGGCTCATGAAGTAAGGCTGGCTGTAAGAGAAGAAAGCACAAGTGAAGGAGCATTCGATGCTCGTGTTAAACAGAAAATTTTTGGTGTCACACAAGAAAACTCAAACCGTCGTGGAGGCAAGAAGTGGTGCGGTTTATGCAGGAAGAACAATCACACTGAGAGTGAGTGTCTGAAGAAACAGAAGAACGATGATCCACAGAAGGATCACAAGAGTAACAAGAAGTGTTACAACTGTGGTAAGTTAGGCTACTTTGTGAATCAGTGCTACTCAAAGAAAAAGGAGAAAGCACATCTAAGTCTTGAAGAAGAAGACTTGAATGGAGATCACATGTTGTTCAGTGCGAGTGAAGCAGCAACAACAGTGATGGAAGATGTATGGTTAGTTGACAGTGGAGCAACTAATCATATGACAAAGGAGGAGAATTATTTCTCAAAGCTTGATAGGAGTATCAAGGTTCTGATAAAAATCGGAGATGATAGCATAGTCATGACAGCCAGTAAAAGAGATATTACCGTCATGACTAATGGTGGCAAGAGGACCATCAGAAATGTGTTCTTGGTTCCGAGTTTGGCGAAATATTTGTTGAGTGTTCCGCAAATTGTTTCAAGTCGATACCGGGTGAAGTTCTAAGAGAAGAGATGCATCAAAGATGACGCAAAAGGAAGGAGGATAATGGATATCCCAATGACTCACAAGAGCTACAGGATCAGGATGAGGCCGGCTCAGGAAGAAGCCATGAGCGCAAGTGAGCAAGGAAAAATGGAGACATGATACAAGAGATTTGGTCATGTAGGCGACAAAAAGTTGCAACAAATGCAAGACAAAGACTTGTTAAAGGGGTTACCAAAGTTTAAAGTCAAGAAGGAAACATGTGAGGCGTGTAGACTTGGAAAGCAATCACACAAGAGCTTCCCAAAAGAATTGTTGGGGTCGAAATCGGACAAGGCAAAGTTGGCATCCAAATTTCCGTTAAAAATTATTTACTTAAGAATTTCTACGTTTTCGAGAAAAGAAAAACTTATACGAAAAACTTATACGAAAAACTAGCGGAAAAATCTTGTTTTAAGACAGAGATTCTCTAAAAACAACGATTTCTTAATCAACGATTTAAGATATTGACGATTTCTAAAGCTACGATTTCTTAATCAACAACTTAAGAAATTAACGATTTCTTAATCAACGACTTAGGAAATCAACGATTTCTTAATCAACGACTTAAGAAATCAACGATTTAAGAAAGTAACGATTTCTTAAATCAACGGTAAGATGTTATCAAAGGTCCAAACATCCGCAAACAAGCATCCTAAGAGTGCCGTAGTCTCGCAACGACTTCGGACGCTTGGACAACGGAGTTCAGTCCACGGCACAAACCCGATCGCGATGGCGATCGGGTCACGAACAAGAGCTCGGTTGCTATAGCGATCGAATCACGAGACACCGAGTCTCGGATGCAGCTCGGTCGCTATAGCGATCGAACATTCGTATATCGATCATTTTTCGAAACGTCCGAAGTCTTCCGAAATGACGATAAGACGTAAAATTATGCATTCTCGACTATCCGTATAGCCATTCTCCGCAACTCACGACTAACCATTTCTTGATCTCTCGATCAAATGGGATCGTCCGTTCGGTTTACGATAAAACCGCGGAAACTTAACTTTATCGGAGAAATCGTAAAAACGTTTCATATCGAAAAGACGGCCCAAAGGATCCTAAACTTGATTCGAAGCCCACTTACGATTTCTTAAAACCCATAAACTTTATGACGATTTATGCTTGGAAGATAAGCATCAGTTTCCGCGGATAAATGGAAACTTTCCGCAAATAATCATGAAGATCGGAAAAAATGGAATATTCCCATTTTTCGACTATGACGGCTTAAGGGCAAAAGGAGGAAGCGTAAACCGACTTTGGAGGGAGTATATAAGGAGTTCAATGCGAGAGGCATATGGGGAGATATTTCAGAGCAAACTTAGCACTTAGAGCATTTTAGGCAACTTTCCGTTTTTGTTTTTCGAGCTGTGACTCAATTAGGTTTAGCCACCTTCGGGTATTAGAACTAGGGATCTCGCCGACAGCTCTCGTAGCCGAAGCATGTTTCCTTGTTGTTGTTACGCTCATACGCAGATTCAGAATAAAAATCCTTCTTGCTTTCTTTTACGATTTTTACTTTGTTTCTCGTTTATTGTCGTGTTCTGATTACTTGACGTGTGGTTTCTCAGAAATCCGGGACCTCTGGGAAATTAGGGTTTTTCTAGTTTCCTAAATTATACGAAATATTGACGGTGCGAATTTTGGTTTCCACAAGAATCTCAAACTAAGACAAGTGAAAATCTTGAGGTTGTGCATACAGATGTATGTGAGCCGATGCAGCACCAATCTTTTGATGGAAGCCGATATTTTTTGCTGTTCTTGGATGACTATACTCACATGTGTTGGGTATGCTTCTTGAAGAAAAAGTCAGAAATCTTCTCAATATTCAAGAAGTTCAAAGCAATGGTAAAGAAGCAATCGTGTAGTACCATCAAGACGTTGTAATCAGATGGAGGTGGTGAGTTCACTTCACAAGAATTCAACCGGTTCTGTGAAGAAGAAGGAATCAATAAGCAAGTTACCTTGCCTTATTCACCACAACAAAATGGTGCAGCAGAGAGGATGAATAGGACCTTAGTGGAGATGGTTAGGACGATGTTGGCAGAGCAAGACTTACCGCTCAAGTTATGGGCAGAGGCGGTATACACTGCTTCATATCTTCTGAACCGTCTACCATCAAAGGCAATAGAAGATGATGTCACTCTTATAGAGAAGTGGTGTGGACATAAACCTGATGTGTCACACATAAGAATGTTCGGTAGTTTATGCTACATACATGTACCAGATCAAAAGAGGAGAAAGTTAGATGTCAAAGCAAAACGTGGAGTCTCTGTTGGATATAGCAACCAACCCAAAGGCTATAGAGTTCTCATCTTGGAGAATGAGAAGATTGAAGTATCAAGAGATGTAGAGTTTGAAAAAAAACAAGAAGTGGGATTGGAAGAGGCGAGAAGAAGTTAGGAAGACATTGGATTTGTCTATGGAAGACACTCAATCGCCAAAGGAACAACCCGAAGGTACTTTTAATCATGTTTTCATTCAAAATAATGATCCTGATACAAGTGATGAAGATGAAGAAGATTCTGAGCCACCAAAGAAGTTCAAGTCCATGGCTGAGATCATGGAAAAGGCACCAAGAGTGGAGTTTTATGAGGCGGCTCAAGCAATAAAAGCTTGTCTTCATGCACAAGAAGAACCATACACTTATGATGAAACGTGTGGTAAGAAGGAATGGAGAAATGCCATGAATGAAGAAATCGCCATGATAGAGAAGAACAATACATGGGAACTAGTAGACAAGCCAGAGAAGAAGAATGTGATAAGTATGAAGTGGATCTACAAGATCAAGACCGACGCCAACGGCAATCACATCAAGCACAAGGCAAGACTAGTTGCAAGAGGATTCTCTCAAGAATATGGTGTTGACTACCTTGAGATGTTTGTCCCTGTCTCAAGACATGATACAATAAGAGCCATATTCGCATATGCAGCTCAGATGAAGTGGCGGTTGTATCAAATGCATGTGAAGTCAGCTTTTCTCAATGGGGAGTTGAAGGAAGAAGTGTATGTCACACAACCACTTGGGTACGTGACGCAAGGAAAGGAACAGAAGGTGTTGAGGCTACACAAGGCTTTATATGGTTTAAAGCAAGCCCTAAGGACATGGTATGGAAGGATAGATTCATTCTTTCTTCAAAACGGGTTTGAGAGAAGTATGAATGATGCAGCCTTATACATCATGAAGCAAGGAGGAGATGTGTTGATCGGTTTATATGTGGATGATATAATCATCACTGGAAACAATGTTGAGATCATCAACACATTCAACGAGAATATGAAGAAAGAGTTCGAGATGGTGGATATTGGATTGTCAAACTACTTCCTTGGAATGGAAGTAATCCAAGATGATGGAGGCATATTTCTTTCACAAGAAAAATATGCAAACAAACTTGTTGATAAGTTTGTGATGCGTGGAAGCAAGAGTGTAAGCAATCCACTTACACCACAAAAGAAAGAAGTTGAGGATGACAAGGAGTATGGAGATCCGACTAAGTATAGAAGCATTGTTGAGGGCTTTTGTACTTGTGTGCATCAAGACTTGATGTGATGTATGCAAGCGCCTATCTCTCAAGATACATGTCATCACCGCGCATGAAGCACTACCAAGAAGCCAAAAGGGTGCTAAGATATGTCAAAGGACATCAACTTTGGAGTGTACTTCACAAGTGTGAAGGAACCAAAACTTATTGGCTACACAGATAGCGATTGGAGTGGTTCTAAGGAAGACAAGAAGAGCACTTCAGGTTATGTGTTTACTCTTGGTTCAGCCATGTTTTGTTGGCAGTCAAGCAAACAACAAACAGTGGCACAATCAACGGCTGAGACAGAGTACATAGCCGTGTGTGCAGCAGCAAATCAAGCTGTGTGGTTACAAAAGGTTATTTGAAGACTTTGGACATAAGTTTGAAGGAGGCATTCCGATCCTATGTGACAACAAATCAGCAATAGCAATTGAGAAGAATATTGTGCAACATAGAAGGACGAAGCACATAGAGATCAAGTACCATTTCGTGAAGGAAGTTGAACAGAAAGGAATCATTGAACTGAAGTATTGCAAAGGAGATGATCAAGTCGCATACATTCTCACAAAGGCATTGGGCGGTTCAAAGTTTGAAGATCTTAGGAAGCAGCTTGGAGTAAAGTTGAGATATGATTAAGGAGGAGTGTTATAATCTAATCTCTCCTTAATACATTTAAATAAGTTAGTTATTACACAAAGAATTGTAACTCTTCATGTTGTGTCTTTTAGTATGAAGAGTTGTGTCTCTATTATAAAGAGTTGTGTCTCTTGTAAATGCAATGATTCAATCTCTATATAAAGGTCAATCATTTGTTGTAAACATTATCAAAGAATCTCAATATTATACAAAGTATTATTCAGAACCATTTTTCTTATTCTTTCTATCGTATTCGTGTGTAACACATTGCGATCTTTGTGTAACACAAGCGGTTATTGAAAACCGTAACAGTAACTTCGTATAACAGTCAGAGTAGCAACTTGAGCTCTAATTCTGATGCTCATAACCCAAAAGGAAGGGACGGCCAAAGAAGAAGAAGCAACACAACAGGGCAGTTTAGATTGTAGCACAAAAGGTTCTTTTTGAATGTTAAAACTTAAAACCATCTCGTCAAAGGTCTGTTTGTAAACATAAAGGTTGAGCCATCTGTTTGCTGTTTTTGCAGGCGTGATCTGGTTCTCAGCTTCTCCAAAAACACACTCGTCTGATTCTTACTTGCTGCAGCGATCTCTTTGATTGGATCAAATGCATACATATATATAGATTTGGTGTGGTCATTGGAATGCAGAGAGACAGATATTGGTTGCTTTTTGCTTTTGAAATGGAAAGTTGTAAAACCACCGTCTATCCACTTGATCCATTTGTTAGACAAGCCAGGTTGTTGTGACTCCTTGAATTTTAACATTATGCTTTCAAATCCACTCACGTGTATCATCTTCCTTCCCCTTGCTTTATCATACTCAGTCCACTTGAAATACAGGATGAAATATATTAAAATGTGGACACATGAACTAAATCCCTAACTTTAAGCAGCACATATACTTTCATAGATTTTTTAAAAATATACATATTCTTTTTGTTCAATGAATTTTTTTTACGAAATTTATGGGGGTTAGAACATTTTCAATGTATATTTCTATATTTTTTCTCTAAAATATATTTTTTACTATAACAATTTTTTTTGCTTTAATATATGTTTTTTATAAATAGAGCTCTTCTATTTAGAAAAATATATTATTTTCACCCTATAAATGAGTTTATGTTACTCATGATCATAACCTAAGAAGGAAATCAATTCGTTTTTCTTTGACTGATTAGTTTTAATGGTTAAAAAGAAATAAAAAAATAGTAAAACATTTTAAAAGAAAAAGGGGAAAAAAAAAGAGGAAAAGAAGATTGAATCTGGATAGAAGGGAGAGAGGCAGCGCATGACCGCAGTTGAATCCCCTCGGACAATTAGATCCGTCCAGGGCTGTCTCGGATTCATTCTACACACCAGAATCTGATTTTTATTATAATATATATATATATTACTGTGAAAAAAAGAAAGAAACGATTTTGATGATGGAATCAAACTTGTTGAGGTGGCTTTGTTATTATTCCATCTTCATCTCTCTGACGCTTTCGGCCTTTGTTGGTGATCATCATCATGGAGTTTCCGCCGAAGGTGTTAAGCCTCACGAAGCTAAACAGCTTAGAGACGAGGTAACCACCCTTTCCTCAACATTAGATCTTGATTTTGAGTTGGTCAATAAATCAGTCACTTTAGCTTTCTGGGGCTTGAAAAGTCTTCAACTTTGGACCTAAATTCTTAAGCCTCTTGAGAATAATGACATTACAGTTGTTGTGCAAAAATAAAGTAGCTGTTGGTTGTCGATAATGGCCTAATTTGATCAATGTTGAGTGGTAGGTACGGGAGATGTTTTATCATGCCTTTGATGGATATATGAACAATGCGTTTCCACTCGATGAGTTGAAACCTTTGTCCTGTCAAGGAGAAGATACTCTTGGAGGCTATGCGTTGACTCTGGTATGCTGTCATCTTTAATCTTCTACTAGGCTTTGTGATATGTAAAAACCATATTGAGGATGTTTTGACTTGTGTTAGATTGACTCGTTGGATACATTAGCTTTGCTTGGTGACCGAGAGCGCTTCACTTCTTCTGTTCAATGGATTGGTAAACATCTTCAGTTTAATATAGTGAGTCATGGTTACAACTTACATTTTTTTTGTTTTCTCCTAGCAACATCAAAGTTTCCAATATGTTCACATTTCATCTTTCTTTGTAACTCATACAAAGGCTTTTCTTCGTTTTTTTCTAACTGCAGAATAAAACTGTATCTGTGTTCGAGACAACTATCCGAGTCCTTGGAGGTTTGCTATCTGCTCATCTGATTGCAAGTGATTATGCAACGGTACTTTCTTCTTCTTGCTTAGCTATTCCTCCAGTCGTGATTTCATCTTATACCAAAGATAGTTGTACAGTCTTCTGCTATATGTGAAAAAACCTCCTTGGTTTTGGTTGTTTGAGTCGAATCGTATCTGATGGCAGGGCATGAGAATTCCATCTTATGACAATGAGTTACTAGTCCTGGCTGAGGATTTGACACGGAGAATGCTTCCTGCATTTGATACACCCACTGGTATTTGCTTTTCGTTAGTTAATAAGCTGTTGTCCATTATATGAATATGTGAAATTGCTTTTGTCATCTCATTCCTTCTCTTCCTCTGCAGGAATCCCATATGGATCTGTTAATTTGATGTATGGTGTTGACGAACATGAAAGCAAGGCAAAAAAACATCTTCTTACTCTTTCATACTATGTTTAATTAATTAGTCTGTGATGCCACTGGGACAAACGAAAATTAGTTTTGCTGGCTTGGCTCTGAACTTTTTAAATTGTTGACACCCTACTCCTCATTTCCAGCTTCCTGATCTTATCTTTGAACTCATATAGTGTTACATTTTTGTTTTTCAGATAACCTCAACTGCTGGTGGTGCTACTTTGACTTTGGAGTTTGGCGTGCTCAGTCGTTTAACAAATGATCCTGGTCAGTGAAGCTCTTGAGCTTTTTGTATTTCATGTCTTATCAAGGTGTAAAGATGTTTTGGTTTAATAGTTTGTTCTGTGTGTGTTTTTCATGCTCTTACTTGGTGTTCCAACTTTGTTATACTGAAGTTTTCGAACAAGTTGCAAAGAATGCGGTGAGGGGACTATGGGCACGTCGTTCAAGTCTCGACTTAGTTGGTGCTCACATCAATGTCTTTACAGGTGAATGGACACAGAAGGTAACCACTTATATTCGTCTATAAAATTGAATTTAAAAGGGTCCTTTATATGTTACAAGAAGTACTACAGTTTCTGGCATACTTCAGCTAATAACTTTTTCATTCCATTGACTGGGAACTTTGCTTCCACAAAACAATTGGTCTTGTCTTTCATCACCCATGTTCTGAAGGGCAGTGTGTCTACATGGCAGGATGCTGGTATAGGAACAAGTATTGATTCCTTCTATGAGTATCTCCTCAAGGCTTATATACTATTTGGTGATGAGGAATATTTATACATCTTTCAAGAAGCCTACGGGTCTGCAATGCACCACCTTCACAAGGATCCTTGGTAAAGCTTTTCTTTAAATCTTTTTGTATATTCGAAAAATTGAAAAAACACACACTCCCTATGTTTGGACTATATTGTTTTTTTTCTAGTTTTGTCCTAGGTATGTAGAGGTAAATATGGATTCCGGAGCTATTGTTTGGCCAGTTTTCAACAGCCTTCAAGCTTTCTGGCCAGGACTTCAGGTATATAAGTGATTGTAAACTGTTAAATATTGTCAAGTCAGATAATTAAAACTATACTGTTTCTCTCTCTCAAAAAGGTATTAGCAGGAGATGTTGATCCGGCGATTAGAACTCACACTGCCTTCTTTAGCGTCTGGAAACGATATGGTTTCACTCCCGAGGGTTTCAATCTTGCTACGCTTAGTGTCCAGGTGGCTCTATCTTAATTTATAAGTGTCTCCATGATTGCTCTTTTTTTTTGATGTTACAACTCTTTCATTTGCCATAACAGTATGGTCAAAAGAGTTATCCACTGAGGCCGGAATTAATTGAGAGCACATATTGGCTATACAAAGCTACCAGGGATCCCAGGTTATCCAATTAAGTCAATTCTTATCCTTTATGATTGGTAAAAAATGTATCCCAAGAAGCTCAAAGACATCTTCTTCCTTTTTTACAACAGGTATCTTGATGCAGGACGTGACTTTGTGGCAAGTTTGCAATACGGGGCAAAATGTCCTTGCGGTTACTGTCACATCACAGATGTTGAACTTCATAAACAAGAAGATCACATGGAGAGCTTCTTCCTCGCAGAAACCGTAAATTTTTTTTTTTTTTTTAAAAAAAACAACTATGTTTCTCAAATATGGATTTGCTTTAATTACCTTACCTGTTTTTTTTGCATTTCAAAAATATTTCAGGTAAAGTACTTATGGCTGCTGTTTGACTTAGCTGTTGACTCAGACAACCTTGTTGACAATGGCCCTTACAAGTAAACAAAACCCCCCACAATAGTCTCTTTAAAAAAGTTCACAATTACTAATCTTGTTTTACTTTAAATCGTCAGGTACATCTTTAGCACTGAAGGTCATCTATTACCATTAACACCGCAAATATCTCTAGCTCGAGAACACTGCTCATACTTAGGCGGATATTGTCCACGCAATGCCACAAAGTTAGGACAACAAGAAGAGTATAGTAACGATGATCATCAAGTCCCTGGAATCGAGCTTGGTCATCATCACAGTAACATTTATCCTTACCACGAGTCTTTTCCTGTTACCGGTTTAATAAAGGTTTGCAAAAGATCTCGATCCTTTCTTTCGTTTCGATCATGTTACAACAAAAGTCAGTTTTTCATCTGTTTTTTGGTTTGGTTTTTCGTTAGGGTTTATGTCCAAGACTAGCTCATGCTCAGAAATACGGTTTGTCTTATGTTTTGCCTGAGAAGACAGAACCTGAAGATGTTAAACGACCTAAACCGGTTATTACAAGCCGCTCCATTGTATTGGTCTCTGATCAAACCGTGGCAAAGAGACCACAAGAAGAAGGTTTTAGGAGTATCTCTGATGGTGGTAGTAGTAGCAGCGACCAAACCGGTCAAGAGTTAACCTTGTTAGAGTCAGAAACTGATGATAAAAGAGTGTACTCTTCTTAGTGTCCCCTCTAATATATTCAGATGTTCCAAAAGGAAAGATTACAATTTTGCTTTATCTGATCTGCCTTTTAACAGTTTGGGTGCATTTAGCTTTCTGATCTTTCTTTGAGTTAATTTAAATTCAACAAAAAACATTATGATAAAAGGTTTCTAGATCATAATCAATTGCATCAAAAAGATAAGGTTTGGATGTAGAAGTAATTAGGGCAGTTTTCGTGGCAAAATTGTGGTTATTTCATAACAGCCACGAAAATTAGAGGCGGGTTTTCGTTTCAAAAAGACATTGTTTTCAAGTTAGTATTTTCCTGAAATTTTTTGAGATTTGTTGTAGCTTTTGATTTGAAAATGAAAAAAAACTTGAATGATATATAGCTATTGAGTCGGTATAATAAATATTTTCCTTAACGTAATGGTTCTCATAGTCGGGACTATCTATAACATTATTCAACTATTCAATGAATGAATTTATGTTTATCACACGGTTATATTATTTAACGATATAATAACCAACGAAAAATATTTAGATATATAACAAGTAAGTTTAAAATAACAGATAAGTAAACTTACTAACTAAAAAACAATTAAAACATAATAAATAAGTAAAACTATTAATTAAAATTATTTAAAACATTTAACTAAAACTATAGAGAAACTGACACATAAGCCAAATAACTTCATAAATATTAGTATAGATAAGCAAAAAAAAAACTAAAACCATGGAAAAACTGACACATAAACTAAATCACTTCATAAATAATTAAATACTAGATTTTCGACCCGCTCGATCGCGCGGATGTCAATTTTTTTATTTATATTAAATGTTATACATGATTTGCAATGAATATAATGTTTAATTTTAATTGTTTCTTGATTAACTTTTTAAATACTATTCTTGTACTAAATATTATGAATATACTGATTATATGGATTTAAATTTGGTTGGCAAGATTTTCAAAAAAGTGGATATTTTTTGAAAATTTTAATTAGCTAAAATAGTTAGCAACGTGAACTAAATTTGTAATAAATATTTATTTGTATAAGTGATAATATTTTTAAAATTTCTCTGATTAAATAATTTTTTAATATGACATTTCATGTAATAAAAGAGCTAATATAAAGTTTTTTATAGCTGATGATCAATAATGTCAAAATTTTATTTAAAAATATAAAACAATTTCTCTAAAAAAGTATGTACGATTTTACCTAACAATTGTTCTTGTTGACTTAGTTTTTTTCATGTGTATTTGTCATGATGTACTTAATCTTACACATATAAAAGGTTTGGTAGTGCTTTTGTGTTGTAAGTTAGAAAATGTATTTTATAGTGAACTTTTGATCGTGGATTGTTGGGATGCTTTGACATTAAACTTTCGTGTATTTTATGCAGAGATTGTGGTGGCTAGAAAAAATTAAACCTAATTTTGGTCTAGTTTGAAGTTTAGAGACTTGATTATTTAATATGTTTATAAAGTTGGGCTTGTAAGACCAGTTTAGTAAGGCAACGTGAAGACCTCATAATTGTTTAAGTCAAGTGCTTTATTCTCGACATCAGAAGATTGTAATCAAAACTGTGTTTTAAAATCAGTGGCATAAGTATATAATTTTTGTGGAAAAGTCTGGATTAAGTACAAAATGTACTTAAGCTTTAATAGTTTAGATAGTAGTATAGTTATGGTGAGTGGCGAACCCACGTTCAATACAATGGTGTCAGTTGACACCACAGAAATATTAAAAAGCAGATTTGCATGCAGTAATTAGTAATGAAATTTGGTGTAATTGGTTAAGGTGTAGTTCAATGAACCCACAGAACCAGGGTTCAAATGCCTACAATGTCACAGGGATCACCCCTGGTTATGGTCAAGATGAAACAAATCTATTACAGAAAATAAATCTGTCAGATAAAAATAAAACATGTGGTTAAAAGAAAACAATCAATGGAAAATTCGATCAGGTTGACAAAATAAGTAAATTTTGTTAAAATGAAACAAATCTATTAGACACCAAATAAATCTGTGGAAATATAAATAAAACTAATCTATGGAAAATAAAATAAGAATAAGTTAATAACTAAAATAAAATAAGAACAAATATATTAATGAAAACTGGATTAGTGCTATATTATAAATAATATTCCCATTAAATAATTTTAAATTTTTGGAATTGTTAATTTCCTTTTAGCAATAATGTTAAGGTTTTAGTTTCTAGATACCATATTTATATGGAGCGCACCAAAGCAAGTTTATAAATACCTAAGGTAAACCCTAACTTTCAGAACGCAGAAGCACGAAGAAGAGTCTGGTTGATTGATTTCACTGCAGAGGGAGGGAAGCCATGGATAGATATTATTTGAAAAGAGAGATGACCAGGGGCAGGATGCACGGTGACCTTTTGAGTGATATGGATCTCGACGAATCCTCGACTATGCCTATGGACGTCGATGATATGGACTCCTCCACCATGGAGATGTTTGGCGATGTTTTCCACAATCAGCAGCCGCTCGATGATGCCAATTTCTTCAACCGCTTTGAGGATGATTTCGACGATTTCGATATCAACTGATAATCCCTAATTAGGGTTTTTCGATTTTTTTTCCTTTTGATTTTTAACTAGGCATGTGATCAAGCTTCTCATTCAGTTACATATTATCATTCTCATATTCTATATTAATGAAAATTTTACTTTTGGTATATGCTCTACGTTAAGTTTAAGATCCCACTGTTTTCTCTATCTAAATCTCTTGAGTTTTGGGCATTGCTTAGTTGCGTTGTAAATTGGGTTGATTGCTTGGGATTCAATTGAAGAAGATGTTTGTATGGGGTCTCAAGTGCTTGGACTATATTAGCTTTTTTCCTGTCGTTCACATGTAATCTATTAGCTCTGCTTTCCTGTTCGTTCGGCGTCAGCGACTGCGTCAAACTCGTTTAATCTGATATTCGTTTCATAGACGCTGACGCCGACGCCGACGCCAACGCTGATTGTTGTTCGTTTTGAAGACGCAGAAAATTGATGCAGCCGCAGGACGCCGACGCATGACGCTGTTTTGGGTTGTTCGTTTGGTTGACGCTACAACTATTTTCATTTATTCATATTTTATTTCTAAAAATTTGTAAAATTGTATTTTAAATAAATAAAATATAGTTTAAATATATTTACATCCATAAGAATATTATGTTTAATTGCTAATAAATTTTTGGTCAAATATAAAAATATTTGATGTCACAAATCATAAGCTAAATAAAAATAAAAATAATACATCAAACTACTTTATAATCATAATCAATCATATTAAAAAAATTATACTGAAGTAAATATGATAAAATCATACATTTAATTTTCGAAATTATCAATTCAAACAAATAAGTCAAATATGTTTTACAGATAAAAGAAACATGAAATTAAGTTGGTTGATAAAAAAAATATTACAGCAAGTCTTAAAAAAAATCAAATCATTAACTAAAACATGATTTAATATGGTAAACGACCTCTACCAAATCCATTTGTGATATTATCACGCAAAGCCTCCACTATTGTATCACCTCTCGGTTCATATTCAATATGTCCACCACCATCATCATCATCACCTTCTTCTTCTTCTTCTTCTTCTTCTTCATCGCCATCACCATGAGTTTCTTCAACTCCAACATCAACATTTTCCCATTCTAAAAAATCTTGATCATCTCGATGTGAATCACGTATGAAGTTGTGTAACGCCATCGTCGCTGTCACCAACTTAATCCACTTGACCAGACCATACTTTGGATGCTTACGGTCCAAAATCCTCCATTTTGCTTTCCATACTCCAAATGTCCTCTCAATGTATGATCGCAGACTTGAATGCCTTTTGTTAAACAGCTCTCGTGCACTAACTGGTGGTCCTCCTCTCTGAAATTGAGGAATATGATATCGCATATTACGATGCGGACCAAGATACCCTGTCCTGGTCGAGTATCCGGAATCAACTAAGTAGTACTTTCCAGGAGGAGGATGTGGGAAAGAAGCCTCATTCCTCGCATAATGAGTCAAGACCTTTAAATCATGTGCTCTACCAGGTACTCCGACATATGCATATATGAACTTCATATCGAAGTTACATATAGCAAGAACATTCATTGTAACTCCTTTTCTACCATTATAGGCTTCTGCATTCTGACTTAGAGGACGAACCGGGACATGCGTTCCATCAAGTGCTCCGACACAATCTTTGAAATGAGGCCAATACTGACGATCATTCCTCACAACAGGACTTACTCTTTCAAACTCGCCTTCTTGTGGTCTTAGTGTATCTGCTGCAAACTTGAGAAGAGCACTCAAGACATCATCAAGCTTTCTTTGTACCGTATCCAATGATCTTTGATACCTTGAAGCAATAACCCGCTTAGTCTTATCTTGACCAACAACCTCAAGAAACATTGCAACAGATTCCTCAAGGTAGACATTGTGAGACTCTTTCAATCCATATTGCTCAGTTAGCAACTTACACAAAGCTTTAGAAGTTCTCTGATGCATCCGAAGAATGTCATAGCACTGCTGATCAGATTCATACATAAGCTGTTGAACATAACGCCATCCTACTCCTCTATCTGTTCGATGACTCACTCTCTCAGTAGCCACATCAAACAAACCAAGCTCATCATCATAATCACCATCCTCATCTTCCAATATCCATCTTTTAATCATCTGCAAAACATTGAATATAATCATAATCAGACTTAAACTTAAGTAATAGTAATAGTTTTAGTGACAACAAGCTGTAATAAAAGTAACAAGCGACCATATCAAACTTAAACTTAAGTTCCATATATATATAAAGCCATAAAAGTAACAAGTTTCATACAGAGATCAGACCAACAAGATAACAAAAGAAGACTAGTCCTAAGCTCCATACTAGTCAATCAAAACGCTTTTTCTTAGTCCTAAGCTCTAGAAATTTAATTTTAGCTTCATCTGTTTTCATTGTAACAAAGGCCCTACGGTTCTCTTCACTATCTATAAGCAGTTCCATTGCTGCTTCATACAATGGCGACCACTCTTCCACTCCGGGAAGTGCAGACAAAATCTCTAGCACATTCTCAATGGAGATCACTCTCTGTCTCTCTTCACGCTCCACTCTCTGTCTCTCTTCACGCTCCAACATCTGCTCCGCTATCCTATTCTTCACCACAATAGCATCAGTCCTTTTGTCACAAGCTTCTACAACCATGTCTTTCTCCTTACGCCTTCTTTTTGCTCTTGAACTTCCGCCGGAATGAGTCTGAGCTGCTGGCTGAGTTTGGCGTTGGGTTTGTATCTGAGCTGGTGGCTGAGTTTCTGTCTCCAATGCTTGAGGTTCTGCTGCTGGCTGAGAATCAGCTTCCTCATCACCATCATCTCCACCCACTCTAGAGTTCAAACTTGCTTCTCCATGTTGAGCACTCCATCCTTCAGCTCCAGTTATTACTACGCCACCAAATTCTGCTTCATACATATCCATGTTGTCAATCTCTTTGCACGCGGATTTTCTAATCCCAGGACACTCCTGTATAACAAAAAAAAAAAAGCAATGATCAGTCACAAGCATACAAAAAAAAGCAATAATCATTTAACAGCTAAGTTCACATAAGAGAATGTGTAACTGACCTTTTCACGTTCATTCCACCAATCATCTGACATGAGAATTCTTCCCTTGTGGTCATACCCAAGCCCTGTCCTGTTTTGAGTCAGCGCCTTAATCTTGATGTATTTCTTCCTACTGGTGTCGTACTTGTTCTTAAAGTCCCTCTTCCAATCGGAAAATCCCTTCTTAAACCTCAGCTCAAATGCATCCATGATGTTCTTTTTCCCTACTTTATTCATGCCTGTAGCACTCTTATTTCCTTTTCTTCTCTCTTCCGCGTACAGTTGAAAAAAATACCTAGTTTCCTCGGGAGTCCAGGTCTAAAACACACCAACCAATTCTCAATAAAACTTAAACACAAAAGAACAGGCAAGAGATAAGTATATTCTTAAACACAGACCTAAAGACAGTTCCATACAACCTAAAGACAGTTCCAGACAACCAGACAGTTCCATCTTAAACTAAAACAACTCCACGTGAATAAAGAAAAACTAATGTGAGAGAGCCTTACATCTTTTGCCATCTTAAGAAGTGAGAGGAACAACATCAGAGAGTGAGCTTGAGAGTGTGAGCTTAAGTGTGAGCCTGCAAAAAAAAAATATATATGTCATGTATAATTTCACATCACACGAGTACGTATCACAAACTTTAAGTGCAAGAAGCAACCACAACTTCAAAACGAGACTTGAGTAAACTGAAGACCTGTGTTACAAGAATCAAAAACACAACACATGTAACTCAGAGAGGAACCTTACAAGAGTGTGAGCTTGAGAGAGAGAGCTGGGTAATGCTTGAGAGAGAGAGAGAGAGAGTCTGAGTTATAATGTAATGTAATGCTTCAAGTATCTGAGCTTGGAGAGAGTGAGCTTAATACAAGAGAACCTGCAAAGACAACATAAAGAATAACCACAAGAGATTAAAACAACAAGCTACAAGAAACAGGAAGCTACAAGCAACACAACATAAGACACAATTACATAACATGTCTTTGTAATAATAAACAGGATGAAACAGTCTTACCAAAACACAGAAGAGAGAGAGGGAGAGGGAGAGCTGCGGCAAAGAAGAGAGAGAGAGAGAGCTCTGAAGACCTGCAAACACCAAACAAGAGAAACCCATCAAACATATGAATAGCAAAACCCAACAAAGACATAGCTTTATGTAATACAAACAGAGCTGAACACAGTCATTTGGAAAAAAAGAAAATGAAAGCAAGAGAGAGGGAGACAGACACTGAGTGAGCTTCGGTAAAGAAGATAAATATGTATTAGCAGCACAGAAATGAAGTATTACGAAGACAGAGGATATCAAAAAAAGATGTGTGAAGCTAGCTAGAAACAAGAACTCGTGACCTCATCTTGCAACAAAACAAGCCTAATGGTGGTGAAACAAATATAAACCAGAAACGTAGTGGTACCTCAAGACAGAGAGAGGGAGACAGACACTGAGTGAGCTTGGGAGAGCTTGAGACCTGCAAAAACAGAAAGATAAGCTTCATGAAGACACATACTTTTGTATCAGACACATTGCAATCCGAGAACAGAAGCAAAAATACCTCAACGAGAAAAGGAAGTGATGGGTTTGTCGAGCTCGAGATGGGTATGGAGAAGAGAGAGCTTGAGATGAGATGAGCTGGGAGATGGGTAGATCGAGAGAGAGAGAGAGAGCTCTGCAATAGATAGATCGAGAGAGAGAGAGCTCGGAGTTCGTCAGAGATCGAGAGAGAGAGAGAGAGCTCGGAGTTCACCGGAGATCGAGAGAGAGAGGCTGAGATGTCGGAGATTGAGAGAGAGAGAGAGAGCTCTGCGAGATGGATCCAGAGAGAGAGAGAGCTCTGCGAGATGGATGGAGAGAGAGCTCGGAGTTCGCCGGAGATCGAGAGAGAGAGCTTGAGATGTCGGAGTTCGCCGGAGATCGAGAGAGAGAGCTCGGAGTTCGTCGGAGATTGAAAGGTGTTCGTCAGAGATCTTTGCGTCGAGTTGCGTCAATGGAAGCATGAGAGGCGTCAGGCGTCGAGTTGCGTCAAATATCTTAGGCTTTTTGGGTAATTAGTGAATTAGGTTAAGGGTAAAATGGTAATTAGGTTAGGTTGACGCAGCAAATAAGTCGCGACCGCCGGATTTTCTTGGCGTCTGACGCAGGTGCTGACGTTTAGACGCAGACGCAGACGCACATACCGGCGTCGATGAAACGAACAAGCTTATGTGCGAGAATCATTGCCGCTGACGCAGACGCCGGATCTGCGGCAACCAAACGAACACGCCTTTAGTAAAAAAGTAATGTGAGTGCGATTACATAAAAATATTTTATGATAGCTTTCTTATATTTTTTTGTTTAAATAATTTTTTTTGTTTTCTTATTAGTATTTATTTAAAAAGTTTTTTGTTTTGTTTGGAGGGTCGGCCGAGCGAGCCAACCCTATATGGTTTCCAGAAATAATGTCGGCCATATGTCTTGATTATGCCATACAGCACTCACCCTTTTAAACTCAGGCTGAGCGTGGCATAAATAGCCATCCGACCCTTTTTAATTTTCAAGGACGAGGCCCATCTACTTTATATAGAAGCCCTTCTTTACCTCTTCTTTCTCCTCTCCCCGATGTGGGACGAAAACAGAATGCAAACTCAACATTTCTCTTAACAAAACCAAATAAATAAAACACCGCTACAAACTAACAAAATGTCTGCTTTTTCTCTCTCAAGTGCATATAGAAAAGAGTCTTAACAACATAACACTAGGAGTTGATGAAACAAAATGCTTGTGCTTGAATGTAATAAGAGTCTCTGTACTTCTTGGCACTCCCTACACGTATCCCATTCTCCATCCATTCGTTCCTGTGTATCCAGGCCTCCCTCCCAAAATCCAATATTCCCAATATCTGTTCTTGTCACCATTTCAATATTAAGTTATATATAAATATGTCTCACCATGCTCATAAACAGATGCAAAAAAGACGTACCGCTCCTCCTTTCCAAGATACGAATGTTGGATCCATTCTTGACGGCAAAACTTCTACCGTGTCTATGGCTTCTGTTGGAGGTATCGCATGAAGAACTCTAGGAGAGAAAGGGACACAAACATTAACATAAATCTCTTTGGATCTAGAATACAAATATATGTTTGTTAAAAGGAAATGAACACACCTTTCTTCCACGGCTGAGACCAGACCTTTAGTCAAACCAACACCACCAACCTGAGATGAAGCAAAAAAAACAAGAGTTTCAGGGGATTGTATGGAGGAACCGAGACAGTATTCAAGATTCTACCAATTGTATGCTGGAGAATAGTTTTCGCTGAAGGTCTATGCGTCCTGCAAGCCCCAAAAAAATGATCTTTTGTTAGGAGTCATCACCTTCAGATATCAAACAGGACAGACAGTGAATCACTCACCGGCAGAGAGAATGCTGCTGGTAATGGCTTCAGCAAGACCAATCTTCTCTTCTTTCTTTGGGTTCAGAGGGGAAGCTGCAAAACTATCCCACACTGGTAATCCCATGTTACCACTACCAGCAAAGTCCATGTTCCATGTTTCCTCCAACATGTTCTCATGGTCTTGGAGCCTACACAATATACAAACTGAGTATCTCTCAAACCGAAGAGAGGGGTAGAGGAAAGGATTGACTCTGACCATGTACGTGGTGGCTGGGGAAACACTTCAGGAACAAGAAGGTTAGGATAAAACAAACCCATCGGTGGAACCTGAAATAACCAATGAAAATATATTTTTAAGACTGAAAAACATAAGAGAGAATTTAACAGAACCATGTTTTTATGTTTACGTTAAGTGAGGTGAGATTTGTCTTGTGAGCCACAGCTGGCATGCCGTCCTCGTAAGAATAAACTGTTGCAACTGTTTCAACTTCTCCTTCCTGTTTATGTAGAAAAACATCATATTAGCAAGAGAACAAAACAACAGAGATAATGAATCACCAACTTACTCTAATCTCACAATATGACTCCTTAAGTCCATTAAGCATGAGCAGGTCGATTGGCTTTGCCAAAACGTCTGTTCGAAGCTGTGGCCAGTTTTGGTAATGCCTCTGAATCCATAAAAGGCATCTACATATATCCTGAAAATCATTTGTAGATGAAGAAAGTTTAGCATGCAGTGTAGCTCATCTCAGAAAAGATAAACAATATATCTTTACATCTCCTCCAAAAGGTAGAATCTTTTCAGTATTTGGCAATGAGACTCCATCCTACAAAAAAATAAAAATAAACATATCAAAAGAGCATACAAGGAAGAAATGAATGCAGCTAGAATTTTCTTGCCTATTCTGCTGATTACCTCAATACAAACAACTGTACTAGTCTGGGCTCCCATATTCACAATACAAGCTGTTGACAAACCATTCCCAAAAATGGTGGATAAACCTTCTTGGTGGACCACTGCTGAGCTAAAGCATAGGTCTCGCAACACAATAGTCAGCAGTTCCTTTATTTCTGATAAAGTACCCAAATAAGAGTATATCTTGATGGAACTGAAGATTAAAGCTGTAATAGAATAGGCAGAGCAAGTTTTACCGCGGTTGTCAAATGTTGCCGGGACAACAAGAACAGCAGAATACTTGTTTCTCTCACTATGAGCTATCTCAAGTTTATCTAGTAAAACCCAGTCCCAGATAGCGATTAAGTCCTCACAAACCTGTAACGGTACAAGAATCAAATAAGCAGTCACCTCCACCAATAGACAAGACAAGAGAAGAATAAAAGTACCTGTTGTGCAGAGTATTGTGGGGAAACATTGAAGTGGCCTCTCCGGATAGGACGGTGGATGGTATATGGATCTTTTGGAGATATTCTCATAGCTTCTTCCCCAAAAATAATATTCCTATACTTGCGCTTACCCTCACCAGGATGATCCTTAGAGTGGGTAACAGTTTCACTTGTATGAGCAGAGGTTTCTGTATTATTCAGAAAAAAAAAAATAACATTTTACTAAAACTGTATGTAGCAGATAAAAAATATGGAAGAAGAATAACACACACACACACCTGATGTGGGAAGGGAACTAGGCTTCTTGTCCTCCTCATACACATTAGTCCAAGTAAAGACGGCATCTTTCTTCGTAGTGGTACTTGGCTGGTTGTATCCATCGATCCTCGCCATCTGCATAGTATAGTATATAATCAGATTGAAGTGAAGCAAAAGAAAGAAAAAAGAAGTAATAATAATAAGCTTGCCTTGCGTGAGCCAAAAGAAGAAGAGGTTTCGTCGTCGTGGAGGTATGGTATCTTCAACAGCGATGCCGTCTTATTGAGTTTTAATAAAGAGTGTGAGTCAGCAACAAGAACAAGTGAGAAACGAGATTATTTATTAATTATTACTTACAGAATTGAAAGCTCTCTCACGGTCAACGTGTTGACCGGTGGTGACCTGAGTGTTAATCATCAGATCGACAAGGTTGGGTTTGGCGTGCCTAGCAACGCAGTGAGGGACATTGAAAGGTGTGTCTTGCTTAGCTAGTCCTATTCTTACGTTCGCAGACCCTGGGTTGATGATAACGAGATTTGATCCTCGTTCGGATACAAGCTGTGATGGGACTACTGATTTCAGGTAATCCTGCCATTCATAAAAGATATTGTTTCTGCGTCAGAGAAATCGGATTTTGACTTTGCGGGCGAGACAAGAAGAAGATGAATACCATTTGACCGGCGATTGAAGTGGAATTAGGGTTTCCACCAACTTAATCAGATCGCAGTAGATTGAACTGAAGCTGATTTGAGAGACCGCGCAAAGGAAGTCTTTAACACTGAGGGACACTCATTTTTTTTTTCTCAACAACAATTTTAGAGGGTGTTATTGGTTTTTGTATTTTAATGGATTTAGAAATCCAACTCGAATCAACTGTTATTGGTTTTATTATTTCAAAATCTGTTTACAAGTCTAGTGTTATTGGTTATATAATTTTAAAACAGATTGTGAAATCAGGTGTTATTCAATAACAAAGATTTTTTTTTGGATTTGATTTGAAACTATATTTCAATTGATTTGTAAGTGATTTCAAGATAAAAATACAAAGGAACAAAGAGGTAAATCTTGATATTTTGCTTGGATTTGTATAACTATCTTTTTCAAATTATATAAACAAAAACTTTTTTTACGAGAACAAACCTGAACCACACCACCTACAGCTGCAACCTCATCAGGACACATTAAATTCTTTCCCATCCAACGTCCTCATACCTGAATAGCAGGCATACGTGCGGATCCACCAACAAGGATCACTTTGTCAATATCATTGAAATAGAAATTTGCATTCTGGTCTCAGTGGATTCTCAGTGGGAGTTATATACGAACACACAACATGTTTTCTTTTTTTTTTTTCAGACAGCAACATATTTTCATTTTATTTTTTCGCACAGCAACATGTTGACTTCTCATAAAAGCTGTACATGAATTACATGTCACACAAATCTGTACAAAAACTTTCAATTTTATCTTTTTGCTGCCTTCGTTAACCTTTGTAGTGCTTGAACTTTTTTCAAAATATCAATGCCTTAATATTTCTAGAAATCTGAAGTGAATCAACAACGCTCTGCATTACAAAAATCAAAATTCTCAGACAAATTAGTACATAAAGGAGAATAAACAGACTCGAAGCGCAATGACTAAGAATTTCAATATTGCTATGTTCATTGGACTAACCTTATCAAAGTCATATCTGCCCAAATGTGTGTTGCTAGCAGAGTAGTAGTGGAAAGCACTTCAAACACACAATCACCAACCTCAAGCACTGCATATTAAGGAACAAACACAAAGCCCATGAGAAAGAAATCACATACAACAACAAAATGGGTGTACAAGAGAATTCAACAAACAACTGATCAACTATAAACACTATTAACTCAAGTTTGATGTTGTTCTCTTCCTCGTCGTTGACAATTCTGTATAAAACCTTCTTTGACTCCTACTAATAAATCTCTTCACGTGGAAAAAAGTGTTCTCTAGATCAAGGACTGCTTGAATCTTCACATATAAATCCATGTACTTGATTTAGAAGTCTTATTTGAATTCTTATCAAAAATCCACTTATTTGATTTTAAAATCATTGGATTTATCAAATATTTCTAAATCTAAACAAAAATCCAAATCCACTAAAATGTCAAAATCAATAACCCCCACTTATATTAATCCAAACTCAGTTTCTTACAATGATTTATTAGCCTCAATACATGAACTTAACCACAAAGGCACCATAGAATATAACTAGGGACAAAGGACATAAACGTTGAAGTCTCCTTCGTTATTCTATCTACTGACTTATTACCACTCCTATGAAAATATACCACTTCATAATCGGCATTTACTACCAGAGATCGCGAAATATCCTGCATAATGGGGTCGAGCACCGGCCAGACCTCTTCCTCTCCATTGAGCATTTTTGTCAAGACTAGAGAGTCTGTCTCGACAATTACCTTCCTATAACCAAATCCAGCCAATGTTTGAATTGCCTACCTGATGGCTTCTGCTTCCACTTCAATCGCCGATCGCACTACTGGTAGTTTTCTTGCTCCCGCCCACACCAGTGTCCTTTGAGGATCTCTCAAAACCCATCCCACTCCACCGCTCTCTGTTTCCTTTGACCACGAACCATCAGTGTTGCATTTAACAGATAATGGCGGTGGAGGGTTCCACTTCCTGTCGGATACTGCTGTTGTGGGTGTTTTGACCTCTTCATTTTTCACATCTTCTCTATTCCTCCATTCCTCCACATCCTCCCAGACTTTCCTGACCGTTGAGTCTGCATCATAATCTTTTCCTCTGAATAAAAACTCATTACGGTTCTTCCATAGTCTCCATAGCAGTACTGGTACAAATCCTTCATCGACTTCCTCTTTTTGGTACTCTTGTTTCAAGTTCAAGACCCAATAAAGATTGTCAAATAAAGAATCTGACCATTTTCCGGATGGGGGAATGTGTATATTTGCAACCGCCCAAGCCCTTCTGGCGTAGTGACATTGGAACAAGAGATGATTGACACTTTCTGCCTCGCCATCACATCTGCTACACCTCTTATCCTTCGCAATATGTCTGTACGTCATGTTCTCAGCCACCGGAAGGGAATTATTGAGACACCTCCACAAGAAGTGCTTGATTTTGGGGCTCGTTTCTAACCTCCACACCATCTGATATATGCAATCCAAACTTGGTTGGATAACTTCTTGCGGTTCAGTAGTGGATGATAGAATGCTTGTCTGGACCCAGTAACCAGACTTAACCGTATGGCCTGTCTTTGTATACGTCCATACATAGGTATCTTTGCTGCTCGTACCGGCCGGACGTATTGAGAGTATCTTGTCTTGGACCTCCTCCGTGAACAGTCTGTTGATCTTGTCATGATTCCAGTCCCGACCATTCGCAGAAATCAGTTCACTCACTCTCATATCCTCAGAAATAACTCCCATCTCTTGTGCTTCTCCTCTTCTCATCGATTGAATCATAGTAGCTGGTGCTGCTCTAATCCATCTTTCTTGCCAGACCTTTGTGTCTCTACCATTTCCAATCACGACTCAGCCACCTTGCTAAATCAATCTCTGAACTGCATGTATACTTCTCCAAGCATAGGAGGGTCTTGAGTCTAGAGGAGCATTTAGCGGATCCGATGTCTTGAAATATCTACTCTTGAAGACTATGGCCATTAAGGAATTGAGATTTTTATCATTCTCCACAACTACTTTCCTAGCAGTGCCAGATTATATGCCTCCAAGTCCTTAAATCCAAGACCTCCATAAGCCTCTGGTCTACATAAGCTCTCCCAACTCTTCCAGTGCATCCCTCTCGAATCCTTTCCATTCCTCCACCAAAACTCCGACATCACTGACATGATTTGTTTGATAGTCGTTTTCGGCAAGAGGAAACAAGCCATATTATACGTAGGTAGAGCCATATCGACTGCTTTGAGGATCACCTCCTTGGGTTTTGTTTTGGGACAACAACTCCGACGGATTTTAATAGAAGATTGTGATTGATGGAAGCAAGTATCGTCGCAAAGGTAAGATTCTATTTGGACATTGGTTCTAACGGAGAAATCGAAGAGATTGAGAGAGAGGATAATCGAAACTGCAGAGAAAACAAAGAGTCTAGGAGAGATGAAAAAGATAATTCTGAAACCCATTGTAATGAAGACTGAAGTCTCTCTCACTTCACACGTATAAATGAAATATAGGGTTTTCAAAATGTATTAGATATTAGGCTGCGTTGTAGAAGAATAGGCCCAGTGTGGACATTAAAAAAAACATGTCATACAAAAAGACGAAAATATAAACTGATGCAGAACACATCAGAAAATTGGATGGTGCTATTATGCTCGGATCATCAGTTGTTTGTCTAGGTTTTCTAAGTGTCTCACTTTTGCGGATTTTCTTCTCTAGTGTTCTTTTATATGGCATATGAGAAAATCCTACAATTCTGCATGGACCTGGGACCTATTTTATAGGCCTGATTTTATTAGATTTTTATAATCTTTGTTAGGGCTAATACAAATTTATTTGACAAAAATGCTTAGATGGCGAAAATACTGTTCATCATGCGTCATAAGAAATTCGCATATTTTTCTACAATGTTATAGGAACATACGTTAAATTGTGAAAAAAATACTGGGAGTGTATTCAATCTAACATTTTAGATGATTTGATTTTTAATGGATTTTAGATGATTTCAATAAGTTGCATAGATTTAGGTGATTTTTGTTAAATCACTCTAGAATATCACCTAAAACCATGAGATTTGGGTTTTAATAATTTTAACTAAGAAATTCTATCAAAACACTCTCACCTGAAAACTTCAAAAACTCTACAATTTATTTCAGAGTACTTCACAAAATGTCAAATTCAATAACAGTGGATTTTAAATGAGTTTTTAAAATTCATGTTTGAATAACAGTGGATTTGTCAATTTAATACAAATCGCCTAAAATCTTAGTTGAATATACACCCCTGATATTTTGTTACTGGATAATAAATAATACATTATTCAAACTAACTACAGTGAAACCTCTATAAATTAACAATGTTGGGACTACACCAAAACTATATTTTTTATTAATTTATTGAGATTATTAATTTATCGAGATACTAATTGAACCAAAAACTCATTTTGGGACTATGAAATTATATTAATTTATAGAGATATTAATCAATCGATTATTAATTTAAAGAGGTTATAATGTATATCCCCTTAGTATTAATAGAGGAACAATTAAAAAGAACAACCTTTAAAGAGTAGAATTATTACCATGTTGCCATTTTACATAGGTGTCTTCCTCACAATTCTCCTCAACCTTCCTATGAATTAATCCTTAAATTACTAGATTATTTACATCAGTTGCCATTGGTATGTCACAAATTTACAGCATGATTTTTCATTACATTTTGACTATAATTATTGATTTTTGTTCTTGATGACCTAATCTATGTAACGTAGTGGTAACTGAAACTATGTGGTTTCTTCTTGACATTTTAAATGTATTTACGTGCACCAAATTAATGATTGACCGTGTAGAGACAAATAGCAAACTATTTCTATAATTACTACCATGACTTATTCAAAATGTAAATGTTAATGTGTCTCGCTCTCTCTCTTACTTTTAGACTGTTAAAATTTTTACAATACGAAAATGCAATTAATATTCCACCATCTAGAAGTCTTTTGGTTCTGGTCCACAATTTGTATTCTATAATAAAAAATCAATATTAAAATGCTAGATCAGTGGTTTACATCTCAATTTAATTTACCGGTTTTCTCAAGTGAGAGTTATGTATATTAGTATTCTCGCGATTTTAGAATATCACAATTTTATTGAATTAAACATTCAGGAAATAAATTATTGGAGTACACCACATAAATACTTAAACACGTAACAGATCCCAGAAGAGAAAACCGCATAGTAAAGTAGACAAAGTAGAAATAATACCCTCTTATTGTTACAAAGAACTAAAATCCAAATTTAGACATATTCCATAGATTTCATTACACACCGCTTCTCACTCCTGGTTTTTATTCTTCCTTATTCAGAAAGTGATAAAATTGCATCATTCTTTTGAAGTAGTAACATTGGTCGCATACCAAAATCATGTCATTTTCGGGATGGCATTGGGTGCGGGGCCGAAGGTTAACCATATTGACATACCATTTACATACCAAAATCACTTTTATCATATTTTACATATTCATACTATACATGTATACTAACAATTTAAAAAAAAATATTACGTACGTAAAATAATTTATTAATTTTTTCACCCCGCACAAGACGCGGATCATATCCTAGTATATAATCTAAATAGGACAAGAAAGTCAAATTTCTACAAAAGTTGCAATAATTTATTTAAGTTCCAATGACACCCGCAGCCATAACCTCGTCAACCATATGATTATGTACAAACTCTATATCGGTTTACGTTAGCTGTTTTATAATCCATTTTCTAGAATTAAATACTTTTAACAAAATGAAGTACAAGTGAGGTGATCAACTTGACTCATGTTATTTTATCTTGATTCAATTACATCTGCTGAAGCCTGAAGCACGATGAGTCACATGAACTGCAAAGAGTGGCGGACCCTGGTGAATATCTGGGTTAAAAAATCTTTTAAAAGGGTCATGGGTATTGAATGAAGACGAGAGCCAATATATACGAACAATATTTTTCTTACTTATTGCTCATTCGTAACAGTTTACTATAAGTTTAGGTTTTTTAAAAGTTGGATAATTATGCTATTACAACTATAAAAAAAATACTACAGACGATTTTACATCCAATAATTCTATATGTCGTATGAAAATTCACGTCTGATTGCATCACTTGATTGCCCTATGGAATCCATGCCTGGCTGTATTCTTTACGGCATATTGCAGATCTCTTGTAAATTTTAATTTCTTTTTTAATTTATATAATTCTATCTTTTTCGAGAAATAAAACTCAGACTTCGTGACGTAGATGTATTAATGAATTTTTGGTCAAACCATTGGAATAAAGTGACTTCCACTTTAAGATAAGTTTAGTTAAAAAAATGTTCTTTAAAATATTTAGTTACAATATTTAAACTGTGAACCAATTTTATAAAAAAATATAACAAAAATTGCATGTGTAAAAAAAACAAAAAAAAAGTTGCCGTTTTTATTTGAATATGTGCAATTTGCTTCAGCACATAGGCGGATATTATTTTTGTCATAGGCACATAGGCGGATCCAGTAGGTGTGGCATATGTCCCGCCCTGAGGTCCCTGACTTGTTGTTTTACTGTGATCATTGAATTATCTCTTAATAAACACTAGTTATAAGAAATAATATCTTGATCCGCGTTTTCGTAAGCACGAAATATTTTACGATGAAAAATTTCACTAATAATTGAATAAATATTTTGTTAATTTAAAAGAGTTTGTATATTAATATATTTTTTACATTTAAACCAGTAATTTTAAATTTAAGCCGAATCCGTGAATCCGATGATCCGATAATTCAATTTAGGTTTTTTTAAAATATCCATATTTAAAAAATCACAAAAATGCGAGACTAACCGATTGAACTGATAGATGACCGATGTAATTTAATTTGATTTAAGTTGTTATAGTTTTATATTTTTCACATTTAATCCAAATTTTAAAGTTTATTGTTTTGCAATTTTGAAATTATGACATTTTTACAAAATTTTGATAAAAAAATAGTAGATATAAAATAACTAAAATTAATAATAGTGTTTTTCGGAGACATGAATAGTATTATAAAAAATGAGTATATTGTTTGGAAATATAGATAGTAATATAAAAAGTGAATATTAGTGATTTAATATATATTTAATTTATAGAAAAATATAGTTTATTTAGAACTTACATAATAAATGTTATGTCCAACTCAATGTTTTTTATTAATTGTTTTAATAAGATAGATTACATGTTGCCATGCTCCATACCAGAAAAAAATTCTGGATCCACTCCTCCTGAAGTGCACCTACTATTCTTTATGTTTTATTGAAGTTTCGGTATCCTTTAAAACCGGCCACAATCACGACAACTCTAGTAAACGATTGAAACGGCTGAATTCAAACTAGAGTAGTTTCACTAATCACTATCATTACAAACAAATGATAATAAGCTTCAGTAGACTCCGATATATAATAGTTACGTAGTTGACTTTGGAAATAATTTGGTCTATAAGTAGCACACATACATATTTTCTAGCTTTGAGATTATCTTATAAGACAAAAGTTTTAAGAATCCTTCTTCAGTCGTTTCTTAAAAGCCGAAAACCCAAAAGCCTCATCACAAGCATAAAGGTTAGTTAATTCAGTTAATTTCATGATTAGGCTTTCAACTTGATAGTGACAAAAAAAAAGGCTTTCAACTTGATCATCGTCGGTTTTTATGTCACAAACGTTCAATCATTTGCCTTCTAATGAATATATATACTATAATGTTTGTCATTGTCTCTGTAGATAATCTAGAAGAAAAGTCAATGTCTGGAAATAACCAGTTAGGAGTGCTCAAGGCACTCGATGTAGCCAAAACACAGCTTTACCATTTCACGGCAATTATTATCGCCGGGATGGGTTTCTTCACCGATGCCTACGATCTATTTTGCATTGCATTGGTCACAAAGCTATTAGGTCGCATCTACTATCACAAGGCGGGTGCAGAGAAGCCGGGAACACTCCCACCAGAAGTGGCGGCCGCGGTCAATGGTGTGGCTCTATGTGGGACACTTATGGGTCAACTTTTTTTTGGGTGGCTTGGAGACAAACTTGGCAGGAAAAGAGTATATGGAATCACTCTGATTATGATGGTTATTTGCTCTGTCGCCTCCGGTCTCTCGTTTGGAAATAATTCCAAAGGCGTCATGACCACTCTTTGCTTTTTCCGGTACATATAAGTATAACATAGAAAAAAAATTGGATTCTTTCCAACTATATATATCATCCGATTCACAAAATAATTGTTAAAGGATTTGTTTTCAATTTACGAGCAAGATTATTTTATTTGAACTTCAGTTTTGTTCTTAACAAGTATATTAGTTAATTACAAAGAAAATCCGGATCACTTTACTTATTTTCTAAATATGTATATTTTATTTAAGCAAAAAATGTATATTTTATTGATAAGAAAATATTATATATATATATAATATGGGTGAAAATATCTATAAAATATATGAGTGACAATCTTTTAAAAAAATAGTAAAGTATTGAAAAAAGTTGTGTTTGAAAACAATTAGTGAAACTTCAATATGCTAAAACTATTTTCTAATGTAAATTGTGTATTTTTGGCAACTTTGGAAACAGGTTTTGGCTAGGAGTTGGTATTGGAGGTGACTACCCACTCTCAGCAACGATAATGTCAGAGTATGCGAACAAAAAGACTCGTGGTGGGTTCATTGCGGCCGTGTTTGCTATGCAAGGGTTTGGGATCTTGGCTGGAGGCATCGTTGCACTAGCACTCTCCAGCATTTTCGATTACCAATTCCCATCGCCCATCTATAGTGTAGACCCTGTTGCCTCGACTGTACCTCAAGCTGATTACTTATGGCGTATCATCCTTATGATCGGTGCTCTCCCCGCAGCGATGACCTATTACTGGCGAATGAAAATGCCTGAGACTGCTCGTTACACCGCCTTAGTCGCAAGAAACATCAAACTAGCTGCACAAGACATGTCTAAAGTCTTGCAAGTGGATCTTAAAGCTGAAGAAGATATAGCTGAAAACACGGTTACAAATCCTAAGCTAAACTATGGCTTGTTTTCCAGGAAATTCCTTAAGTGCCATGGACTTCCTCTCCTCGGAACTACATCCACTTGGTTCTTGCTCGACATTGCGTTTTACAGCCAAAACTTATTTGAAAAAGATATATTTTCTGCCATCGGATGGATCCCAAAGGCAGCTACAATGAATGCCATTGACGAGGTTTACAAGATTGCTAGAGCGCAAACCCTCATTTCACTATTCAGTACCATCCCAGGTTACTGGTTCACCGTCTTTTTTATTGATATCATGGGAAGATTCGCGATCCAAATAATGGGATTCTTCTTCATGACTGTGTTTATGTTCGCTTTAGCTTTGCCTTACAACCACTGGACCAAACCAGACAACCGCATCGGATTCGTTATTATATTCTCTCTAACTTTCTTCTTTGCCAACTTCGGTCCGAATGTAACTACATTTGTTGTACCTGCCGAGATATTTCCGGCTAGGCTAAGGTCCACATGTCATGGAATTTCAGCCGCGGCAGGAAAGGCGGGAGCTATCGTGGGCGCGTTTGGATTCTTATACGCGGCTCAGTCAAAGGATAAGACCAAGACGGATGCAGGATATCCACCGGGTATTGGTGTCAAGAACTCTTTGATCATGCTTGGTGTTATTAATTTTGTCGGTATGCTCATGACATTTTTAGTGCCAGAATCTAAAGGAAAGTCTCTTGAGGAGCTCTCAGGTGAGAATGTGATTAACGAGACGACTTCATCCAAGGTCGGTATCTCCAGAAGAAACTAAAGGCATGACCAAAATTGTGTAGTTATATTTTTCCATTTGCTTTCATGTAAAATTTGTTGTTTATATTCTGCTATATACATATTTGAGAAATTAAAATACAATAAATTGGCTAACACCTTTTAAAAATACTATAACACTTATCTTTCGAACTTAGTGATTATTGTTAAAGTTTTAATATTAAAAATGGATTGTGTTTATAAATAATTATATATATTATTAAAAGGGGAAATTTCACTTTTACCATTTAGAACCAAAAGGCATAACCAAAATTGCGTAGTTATATTTTTCCATTTGGTTTCATGTACCGATGGAACCAAACGAATTTTACAAATAACTAAACTGTTGGTAGATCCCTAGAACTAAAAAAAAAAACAAAAAAAAAAACGAATTAGAATCGAAACAAAACCGAATGTTAAAATATACATAAAAAATCTTAAAACTGGCCCCATATGAGCTAAAACAAATTGGGCCGGCCCATTCTAGACACTCACTTGCAAGTAACTAGGGTTTCTGCTTTATATCGAGTACATTTAAACTCTCTATCGCCGCTGTTGAGCTGGGGAGTAGACGAAAGCAGAGTGAACGAGTAGAAAAAGTGAGGAGACGATGAAGACGATCCTTTCTTCAGAGACGATGGACATTCCCGAAGGCATTACCATCAAGGTTAACGCCAAGGTGATCGAAGTGGAAGGGCCACGCGGCAAACTTGTTCGCGACTTCAAGCATCTGAACCTCGATTTCCAGCTCATCAAGGACGCCGAGAGTGGGAAGAGGAAGCTCAAGATCGATTCGTGGTTTGGATCTCGCAAATCAAGCGCGTCTATCAGAACCGCTCTCAGCCACGTCGATAACCTCATCACCGGTGTTACGAGGGGTTTCCGTTACAAGATGAGGTTCGTGTACGCTCATTTTCCCATCAACGCTTCCATCGGTGGTGAGGGCAAGTCGATCGAGATCCGTAACTTCCTTGGTGAGAAGAAGGTTTGTTTTCTTTATTCTCTTTGAATAGACTTTATTTTCTAATTATTATTCGAGTTAAAAAGTGTTAGTTATTGGAACAACAGGTGAGAAAGGTGGAGATGTTGGACGGTGTAACCATTGTTCGGTCTGAGAAAGTTAAGGATGAGATTGTTCTTGATGGTAACGACATCGAGCTTGTGTCGAGGTCTTGTGCTCTTATCAACCAGGTATACACCTCTGACTAACAAACAGACAACAACTAAACTCATGTTTGATGATCTGAAACTTTAGTGAAGATGTGCTTGTTTAAATATTTGACTGCCCGAAGTACATTAGTTTAGATTTTGTCTAGTTTGCTTGCTGTTTGTTGGTCTCCTTATTTAGAACGGATATTGGTGATGCTTGGGGAATGTAAAGACGTTTTCTGAAACCACATCTGCGTTTTCTGAAATCGCTTTATTAAATGTGCAGAAATGTCACGTAAAGAAGAAGGATATCAGGAAGTTCCTTGATGGTATCTATGTAAGCGAGAAGAGCAAGATTGTTGAAGAGGAATAGACAGAGTATATTCTCGTCATTACATCTTTTGAATGTTTAGTTTTGTTTTACAGACCAAAGCACCCGTGTTGCGAAACTTAGCTTCTCCTTTGTTCCTTTCTGTTGGAGATTTTTATTTACTTGACAAGTTTTTGGAGACCCACTTTTTAGCTTCATCCCTATCATTCCTCATTTTAGATTTTAATAATTTGGAAGGGTTTGAGTTTTCTAATGAATTAATGACATTAAAGTAGCCAAATGAGTCCCTCCTGGATCAATCATATCTATGTATTTATTTGCCAATCTATCTTATTAAAACAGAAACATTCTGTCGGACCTAACATTTATTTTGTAAGTTTTTAAATTGAATACACCTTTATACTTTATAGTTAAACATACATTGAGTCACTAATGTTCCTTTCTTTATACTACTATCCATGTTTCCAAACAATATACTTATTTCTTTATACTACTATCAATGTTTTCAAACAATATATTTTTATACTACTATCAATGTTTCCAAATAATACAATAATTAATCTTAGTTATTTTATATCTATCATTTTCTCTTTAAAATTTTGTAAAAACGTCATAATTTCATAAATTGCAAAATAGTGAACTTTAAAATTTCGATTATAAGATTACAAATTATGAAACTATTACAATTTAAATCTAATTAGATTACATATTGGTCATCCATCAGTTCAATCGGTTAGTCTCGGGTTTTAGTGATTTTTTAATATGAATATTTTAAAAACATAAATTGAATTGTCAGATCTCCGGATTAACCGGTATAATCACAATCGGGTTGAATTTAAAAATACTGATTTAAATGCAAAAATATTTTAAATACACATTCTTTAAAAATAACTAAAATATTTGTTAAATTATTAGTGAAATTTTTCATCGTAAAATATCTCGCGCTTTAAAAGCGCGGGTCAAAATCTAGTACTTATTGTAAAGTTGATGTGTGATCTCAATTGATTTAAAATAAACTTAAATTGAGCCAAAATATTTTGTAGATATATTCAAATGATACATTGTCACAAACTTGTATGAGAGTAAATTATTTCATAATTGTTGCTAAACCGAAGATATCTACAAGCATTATTGGTGTACCTAATGTTTTACTCCTTGTTCAAAACTGGGTCTCCACGGCCGAGTACTCGCCGGAGAAGTGCTAATCGACCGGAGCCGTGGCGTTTTGAAGCTATTCGGTTAATAAATTGGGAGACTGAATGACCTCATCGTTTTATATAGATTTTAACTTCATAGTCGTATCTATGTTTTAGATTTGGTATATATTGATAAAAACCGATCTTTACCAAACTTAGTCTGGTATCTTTTATCTGATTCAATTTGTACATCTTCCTAAACTCAGTAGCCTCTGATTTCTTCCAAACTACCAAACCTAGTAGAGTATCGACGGTAACCTAGCTCTTGATAACACATTAGGCTCTTGATCTTACTAAACTCATTGGTATTCAACAACCGGATCGAAAATAACGAAGACTTTATGTCCTTCAGCCTTTCTCCGATTGTCCCAATTTTGATCTTTCCATTATAGTAATCTCAAAAGAATCCAAATAAAAAAGTGATAGTCCACTATTTTAACCTTAGTGTTCCACAGTGAACAATCTATCATAATTAAACCCAAATTGACAATCCTAAGGAAAAGTAGAACTATTTTTTGTTTCTAATAAAAAAGAAAAGGAGTAAGATAACCATGTAATTTTCGGATGTGTTGCTTGGAAAAGTAAACTCCAAAGCCCTGACAGTTCCATACTATACAACACTCATATTACCTTATTGGATGGTTTTTGAAGTGTCACAAAAACTGTAAAAAAGAAGATATTTTTGGTTATTGCGAAAGAAACACCTCACTGCGAGAGAGTAATTCTTAGAAGATGCAAGACTTTTGTTGGAGTTCGGTTTCTCTTTTGGAGAAGTACATCCCTGAAGGCTCTGGAGCTTTCTCCCTGACCCGAAACTATATCATATAATATTATTAGTTTCGTTCCAATGGTCACTCGAGCTGGGGACCTATAATACAATGGTCATGGTCCTTTCCAGTTTAGCTAATAACCTCTTGTCAAATGAGCTTTCACCGATAACCCAGCTCCTGCTAAAGCATTATGCAGAATTTTGGTGATATCCCGTATTCTCAGTATGTGCTGAAACGAGTAGAGATATTGCCCTATTATTTGCTATCCATTATAATTAGGAAAATCTCAAATCAATTCATCATTATCAATCATCTCATAAAATGTTCATATCTCTCTGTTGGACCGTGTGTCCCTTGACTCGCATATCGTTTACTGACACCCTATTATTTGCTATCCATTATAATTAGGAAAATCTCAAATCAATTCATCATTATCAATCATCTCATAAAATGTTCATATCTCTCTGTTGGACCGTGTGTCCCTTGACTTGCATATCGTTTACTGACTGGATAATACAGTTTGTGATTTCTTCGATAGCTTGAGAAACAAAGAAACATGAAGTTGATTCACCCTCATCCACTAAAGGTGAATTTCGAGCAATGTGTGCTATTACAAAGGAACTACTTGGGTTGTTCTGATACAATTTGTTTCATGTAGTCCTACGTAACTTGAAAGGAACCTTTGGGTATCTCCATTCCTACTTTATTTTTACAATCTAAAGCATAGTTTAAAGTCATAGTGTTCCAATGTAATCTATTTTTCAATTTATAACATAGTTAAAAATATGTTTACTCTTTTTATACATAATTTTTTTTTGTTATCACTCTATATTTCATTTTAAAATAGTGTAACATTGGAGCAACCAACTCTATTTTAGATAAACAAAATTAGAGTAAATCATTGGAGATGATCTTAGTACAAAGTCTTCTCTTTTGTGCCAATACTATGTTTTCTTTGATCCTGTACTCTATTTTGACAACCATAGATAATATACCACATAGGATGTGGTGCATTCATCACTGTCGTGTTTGCCATGTAGGATGGATGAGATAAACAATATATATATTATACAGCCAGTAAGCGATAATCAAGTATTAACGAAATATCAATATGTTGCAGTTCTAGGTCACAAAAGACTTATGTGAGATAATCAAGAAATGTTACTCGATTAAATGATGGGCCGTCTTCAATGACTAGGAAACACTTTAGCAAATTGCAAGCAGCATGGTTCTTCTGACGATGAATACTTTGGACACTTAACAAAAATTGGGATGAAATTTTCGTATGTATGAACTCCAAATTATGCAGCTGTGACAAGTGTGAATGCGATTTAAGTCCAGAGATTTTGATGAGATTAGTTGGATTAGATGGATCGGAAAGTTTAGGTTTTGTTGAGATTATATCATGCTCTTGCATAGGCCCTCCCTCAGCCTAATGCTGACCAGGTCAGCAAAAGTAAGTAAAAAAAAACAAATTCGTTAACATAACCAACAATCAACTTTAAATGGCCTAAGACCAATTGATTGCGTCATAGCATAGTTTGAAACAGTGCAACTTAATTTCAGGGGATATTAAATTTAACATTCAATTAAAAAAAAAGCGTGGTGCATGTCAAAAAATGTGGGCCTGAAGGAGATAACTTAGATTAGATTTGAAAGATGCGAACTACCAAATATGGACCTCCTCTTCAAATTTTAACTTTCTCATTAGCCCAAAACGTGACAAAGTTAACACTGATATAATTGGTTTTGTGTAAATGTGTAGTAATTTGTCTTTTGTTGTGGCTGATGTGGATGTTTTTGGAACCGAGAACTCTGTTTTAAGCGTCAACAATGCAGTAAAGGTCTGTTTCATCTGGAAGGAAATCCTGCAGTGAGCTTGTGGTATTATGTTGGCTTACCTGATGAGAATTATTGTTAAAGCTCAATGCTTCCTTCCACAGTCTTTCTTCCACTATAGCCGATTGAACCACATATACGATATGGTCCCTTTTATTTTCAAAGAGAAAACGGTTTCTCATCTTTCATATTCTCCAACCTACAAAGAACAAGAGAATTTCCTTATTATAATATATATAGATAGATAGATAGATTACTTTGTTATTATAAATTCCTTTAGTTTACTATCATCTTCTATTTTTTTTTTATCAAAGTTTACCTTTCTTAGAAAACACTCGAGAATCACTAAAGCAATACTGGACATACTGTTAATTTCACTATTCTTCATGATAATAACTTGCGGCACTGGCTCCATTGTTGGTATAAATTCATATAGCTTTGATTATAATAAAATTATATGGTAAGTGATTTAAAATAATATTAATCAATAAAAATGTTAATTATAATGGACTATTAAAAATCCTCTTATGTATTAGTTGAGAAGTCATTTAATTGGATTTTGCTTATGTGTTATTCATACGTGAAATTTAGAATTAATTCCCTTAATTTTTTTGGTTGTTGGTATTTGAATTTTTATTTATTTAATTAAGTTTTCTTAAAGAAAACTAATCTTAGAATTACATAATCTAATCTATATTACCAAACAAACAATTTCAAATTATTTATATTGTATTTAAAATACAGTGTGTGTATATATGTCCAGTGAGTCCAACAAATATTTTGTTCAATTTCAACAAAATACAATCGTATTTGTAATAATTATTAATCCCTTACAATGTTCATATATGCTTTATAAATAATTAGGCTTTAAAGATTGAACAAATTTTATATTAATTGAGCATGTGAGAATTTTTATTAAAAAAAGTTTTGCATTTAAATCAAATAATAAAGTGAATAAGGTTATGTTATGATTGAAAACAATTATAAGATCGATTTTTTGTTTATTTACTATTATTTAGAGAGACACATAAATATTTAGCAAAAAATATGTAAAAATTTAAGAAAACATTAACAAAATATTTAATAAAAACAAAAAGATAATGAAAACAAGAAGAGAAGGGAAGCATAAGAGATTTACATGATTCGACATTGTAAGAGAGAGATATGGTTTATGAAATTGGAGAATGACGTGTGATTGAGCTGTAATCATGTTGATTTGTCCTACCAACAATTTTCTCGCCTCTATTTGGCAGAACTGGAAGACCGCTGTGTTGACATGAAGAGAATAAAAGAGCAAGAGTGATAGTAACAAGAAGAACAATCTGTACAAGTCTTGATCATCCGGGCTGTACATGAGTACAAGTCTTGATCAGTACAAGTCTTGATCATCTGGGTTGTACATGTGTACAAGTCTTGTCCTAAGCTTGTATTGGAAGGTAAGGAAATGTCAAAGACTGATTTAACTACCTTACTGATGTCTTGGGCGAATTTAAACAAGTGGTAGCAAATGGTAGGAGCTGTTGGAGGAGTGTGACAAACCAAAGTCACATGTGAAGGAAGAGAAAGAGGAGATGTCCCTTTCATCTCAGCTGAAAGTGACATGCCCTGATCTTGTCTACAATTGTTTATGTATTCTGATTGTCTTACTCTCTCTTATTTATCTATTTATGTAACCTTTGTGACAACTAAATTAATCAAGGAAATATAATTCCTCACTTCTCTCTTATCTTGCAATCTCTCTCTCTCTCTCTCTCTCTCTCTCTCTCTCTCTCTCTCTCTCTCTCTCTCTCTCTCTTGGTTTATCACTTTGATTCTCACACTATTCTTGTTAAATCACCACAAGTACTCTCTAAATTCATACATTTTATCATGGTATCAGAGCATCAAAACTCTTGAAACCTATTTTTACTTCCGCAAACTCTGTTCTTGTTGCAATTCATCTCTGTTCTTATCTTTCTCTCTCCTGTTCTTGGTGATTTGAAAGAGAGATGGAAGAAAACAGCAACAACAACAAACATCTCAACATACCTGTGACCTTGAAAGGGATTAACTATCTCTTCTGGGCTAGGATGGTGAAGAGAGCCCTTGGAGGAAAAGGTTTATGGAAGTATGCTACAACAGCAGCAGCTCCAAAACAAACTGTCCAAGGAGAAGATGGAAAGAAGATGGTGGTAGCTGATGAAGATAAATGGGAACAAGAAGATCTCATGGTGCTCTCAGCCCTCCTTAGCTCACTTGAACCAGCATTTATGGAGTCTTACTCATATTGTGAGACTACCAAGCAGCTGTGGGATACTCTCTACAAAGTTTATGGGAATGTCTCTAACCTGACCAAGGTCTTTGAAGTAAAGAAAGCCCTTAATGGTCTCAGTCAAGGAGATGTGGAGTTTTAACCCCATTTGGCAATTTCAGATCTCTTTGGGCAGAGCTGGAGATATTAAGACCTCACACTGTGGACTCTGATATCCTCCTAGCCAGGCGTGAAGAAGATAAAGTCTTTGGGATGCTGCTCACACTCAACTCATCCTATGGAGGTCTCATCAAGCATATCCTAAGGGCTGATAAGCTTCCTGATCTAGATGATGTTTGTGCTCAAATCCAGAAGGAAGAGGGGTCTGTGAGCCTATTTGGAAGCAAGGGAGCCTTGAGCATGGCTCATCAAGCAGAAGAAGTGGTCGCCAACAAAGCTGCTTACAAACAAGAAGATAGAAAGTCCTTGATCTGTGACCACTGCAAGAAGAAGGGTCATCTTAAAGACAAGTGCTGGATCCTACATCCCCACCTGAAGCCAAACAAGTTCAAGGAGACAAGAACTCAGTACCAGGATGCAAGAGCCAACTTCTCAGCTGATGGAGTTGAGCCAGCAACTCCAAACTTAGTCTGCTCCAACAACGATCATGGTGGAGGAAGTGCTATGGCTTCAACATCAGTGTACACTACACCAAGGACCAACCTAGATGAACACCTAGAGAAATCTGACTTGGAAGCTCTCATCAAGGCCCTAAAAGAATCTGGTATCTCTAGAACCCCTGGGATCTCTCTTAATGCTTTTCACACTGCTGGTGATATTTTAAATGATTTAAAATCAGTTAAACCATTGATAATAGACTCTGGTGCTTCTCATCATATGATTAGTGATTTGAATCTGATTAAAAACATAGAACCAGTGATAGGTAATGTGATGATAGCAAATGGTGACAAAATCCCAATAAAAGGTATAGGAGATCTTAGGCTATTTGATAACGATTCTAAAGCCTTCTACATGCCTACCTTTGCCTCAAACCTGTTATTTGTTAAGAGAGTCACTACTGATTTGAATTGTCAAGTTACTTTCACTCCTAACAGTGTGTATTTTCAGGATATTGATTCTAGTAAGTTGCTTGGAAAAGGTGTTACTAAGGGAGACTTGTACTTGCTTGAGGACACAAGACCAGCTTCTGATTTATCTAGTGCTTTTGTTTCTGTTTCTGAATTACCTAAAGATGTAATGTGGCATGCTAGATTAGGATATCCTCAGTCTCATGCTTTGAACATCATGTTGCCTAGTATTAATTTTAAAAGTGATTGTGAAGCTTGTATCTTAGGGAAACATTATAGAATTGTTTTTCCTAAATCCAAGACTATCTATGATAATTGCTTTGATTTAATACATTATGATGTGTGGAATTCCCCATGTGCATCTAGAGAACAGCATAAATATTTTGTGACATTCATAGATGAAAAATCTAAGTATACTTGGATCAAATTGTTACAATCTAAAGATAGGGTGCTAGAAGCTTTTAAAAATTTCCAAAATTATATTACTAACCATTTCAATGTCAAGATTAAAATTCTTATATCAGATAATGGTGGTGAATATACTAGCACAACCTTCAAACAACACTTAGCTGCACATGGGATTATACAACAAACTAGTTGCCATTACACTCCACAATAAAATAGTGTAGCTGAAAGGAAGAATAGACATCTTATGGAGGTGGCCAGAAGTATCATGTTTCACGCCAATGTCCCTAAAAGATTTTGGGGAGATGCAGTGGTCACTGCTACTTACTTGATCAACCGCACACCTACAAGAGTCCTTCTTGATTTCACACCATATGAGGTACTGAATAAAAACAAACCATATATAGACCATTTGCGGGTATTTGGGTGTGTGTGTTTTGTTTTTGTTCCAGGAGAGCTAAGAAACAAGCTAGAAGCTAAAAGCACAAAGGCAATGTTCATTGGCTACTCTACACATCAGAAAGGATACAAGTGCTATGTTCCAGAGACAATGAAGGTTCTAGTATCAAAGGATGTTAAGTTCCTGGAATCAAAAGGGTATTATGCTGAGAGGAGTTGGGAAGAATTAAAGAATCTGTCTCAATCTGCCTCAGACAGAGCTAATAACCTTAGAGTTATTATGGAGAGGCTTGGAATCAGTTTACCAAACTCACCAGCTCCGGTCGAAGAGGTTCCAACACAAGCTGTATAAGAAACAATGGAGGATGTTGAGATCACTCATCTTGATCATGAAGGGGGTGATATAACTGAGCAGCCTACGCAAGTTCAACCTGAAGAGAGCTCAATATCTCATGATCAAGATGAGAGACCAGAAGCTGAGGTACAAATGGGAGAGCCAAGTGGAGTCAATGAAGCTGAACCTAAGCAAATACAACCTAGAAGGAGTACAAGAGTACAACCTGAGAAGATACAACCTAGAAGGAGTACAAGAGTCAGGAAACCAGTGATATACTTCAATGCTGAGGCAGTAGCTCATCCTATCAGTGCCGTGTGCTCACTTGCACAGTATCCACAGGACCATCAAGTCTTTATCAGTGAGCTTGATCAGGAGTACATCCCAAAGACATATGAAGAGGCTATGCTACATGAAGAATGGGGAGCATCAGTTGGTGATGAGATGGGAGCTATGATCAGGAATAATACATGGTTTGAGACTGAACTTCCTAAGGGCAAAAAGGCAGTGACAAGTCGTGTCTTGTTTACCATCAAGTATGGAGCTAATGGGAAGCCAGAAAGGAGGAAAACAAGACTGGTTGCAAGGGGATATACTCAAGTATATGGTGAAGACTACCTAGACACATTTGCACCAGTGGCCAAGCTGCATACCATAAGAATTGTTATATCACTTGCTGTCAACTTGGAGTGGGATCTATGGCAGATGGATGTGAAGAATGCTTTCTTACAAGGAGAGTTGGAGAATGAAGTGTATATGAGACCACCTCCTGGCCAAGAAGACATGGTGAAACCAGGAAATATTTTGAGACTAAAGAAAGTCATCTATGGCTTGAAACAATCACCAAGAGTATGGTATCACAAGCTGAGCACCACTCTCAATGGGAAAGGGTTTGTAAAATCAGAGGCTGATCACACTCTCTTCACCCTAACCAGCCAGCAAGGTATTGTGGTGATCCTAGTATATGTTGATGATATTATCATCACTGGTAGCAACAAGGAAGGTACCCTCTCAACTAAATCTTTTCTTAAAAGTGCCTTTGATATTAAGGATTTGGGAGAATTGAAGTACTTCCTTGGGATTGAAATATGCCGCTCTAAAGAGGGGCTCTTCTGATCTCAAAGGAAGTACACACTTGACATTTTAAATGAGGCAGGAAACCTTGGAAGTAGACAAGCCAAAACACCATTGGAAGAGGGCTACAAGGTGCTGCGAGAGGGGGAGTATGAAGCTACTCCATTCAAAGATGTCAAGAAGTATAGAAGAATGGTTGGCAAGCTCATATAAACCATCACCAGACCTGATGTGTGCTTTGCTGTGAATCAAGTAAGCCAACACATGGGATCTCTTAAGGTGCATCACTGGAACATGGTGGAGAAGATCTTAAGATACCTAAGAGAGGCGCCTGGTCAAGGAGTATGGATGTCATGTAACAAGAGCACTGAAGTGGTTGGGTATTGTAATGCTGATTGGGCTGGAGACAGAGTTGATAGAAGATCAACCACAGGCTATTGCACCTGGTCACATGGAAAAGCAAGAAGCAGAAGGTGGTGTCATGTTCAAGTGCTGAGGGAGAATATAGATCAATGAGGAAGCTTACAAGTGAGCTTGTATGGATCAAGGGGCTGCTAAAAGACTTGGGGATCGAGATCAACACACCAATGACTATGCACTGTGATAACCAGGCTGCAATACACATTGCATCCAACTCAGTCTTTCATGAGAGGACAAAACATATAGAAGTAGACTGCCACAAGGTGAGACAAGTAGTGGAGCAGCAAGTGATTCTTCCATGCTACACAAGAAGTGAAGACCAGCTAGCTGATATCTTCACAAAGGCAGCAAGTACTAAGGTGTGTGAGTCCATCCATCCAAGGATGGGACTCATAGATATCTCATGTCACTGATCTCCCCTCCATGAAGTGATCTACTCTTTTTCCTTGGCTTGGATTTTATTCCATTGGATTTTGCCTAGCTAAGGTTTTAATGAGGGATTGCTTTATGGCTTCCAAGCTTGATTTGTTTCATATGGTCAAGCTTGAGGGGGAGTGTTGACATGAAGAGAATAAAAGAGCAAGAGTGATTGTAACAAGAAGAACAGTATGTACAAGTCTTGATCATCCGGGCTGTACATGAGTACAAATCTTGATCATCCGGGTTGTACATGTGTACAAGTCTTATCCTAAGCTTGTCTTGGAAGGTAAGGAAATGTCAAAGACTGATTTAACTATCTTCCTGATGTCTTGGACGAGTTTAAAAAAGTGGTAGCAAGTGGTAGGAGCTGTTGGAGGAGTGTGACAAACCAAAGTCACATGTGAAGGAAGAGAAAGAGGAGATGTCCCTTTCATCTCAGCTGAAAATGACATGCCCTGATCTTGTCTACAATTGTTTATGTATTCTGATTGTCTTACTCTCTCTTGTTTATCTATTTATGTAACCATTGTGACAACTAAATTAATCAAAGAAATATAATTCCTCACTTCTTTCTTATCTTGCAATCTCTCTCTCTTGGTTTATCACTTTGATTCTCACACTATTCTTGTTAAATCACCACAACTACTCTCTAAATTCATACATTTTATCACGCTGCTGTGTTGGCGCAGATAAAATCTACTGTACCGGTTATATAACATTCACGGTATAACTGTCTACCCCGAGTGAGCATAAAAAGTGTCCTGAAATGCATCAACTTGGCACTGGTACACGACAAACATATCTGCGCTTATGCGGACGGCTACAGTCTGTTCATATGAATGACTTCATAAATACCACAGTTGAATAGAAACCCCCTGTACATCCAAAAAATGTTTTTACCACTCCCTTGATTGGAGCCAAATCCGGAATCACCCTTATTTTGCATTTGTGTGAATAGAAAACTATGTTTTTGTTTGGTATTGTATTTGAACTTTTATTTTAAAATGAAAATTCACTTTTATATTTTCATCTCTGATTAATGTCTAATAACCGCATGATCCAGTTACATCTATTTACTGGTTTGCGTATTTGTATTATATTTCATTTATTTTTACTATTTTTTACTTTTTTTTCTTAACTTTTCACTGAGTTGGTATTTTTTTAGAAGAAAATTTATTTTACAATGTATTTTTTATTTACTAATAAGTTATAGTTTTTTCAATGTCAATGTGTTCAAATTTCAAACTTTGATAAAACAATTGTACACACTAAAAAACTTTGGTCCGCCCGTGATTCATTTTTTCGCATTTGATAGTTTTCTTTAATTTATTTGATAAGATGGAATTTCATTCTATATTTTTCTCTCTAATAACTATTCTCTCTTTTTCAATAAAAGTGGTGATAAAGGTTTTTGCATAATGATTAGAAAATATAAATTTTATACAATTTATTTTGGTTACATAAAAATATCATTAAATAAAACAAGTTCAAGCAACAAACAAAGATACATTATTTTGAAGTTGATCATAAATTTTAAATGACTAGTAAACTTTATTAAGAAGAATAAAACATCATTTATTTTGCAACAAATATTTTTTAAACACCACTTATAATGTAATATAATGTAATAGAGGGAGTATCTAAGCATGATCCAATCACCACCATTGTATTATTATATTATTATATTTTATTTTTAAAAATATTAGCATTTTTTTACGATTCTTTAAACTCTTCATAGAGAGTTTTTTTAATGAATTTATACTCTTATAATTACTTACAGTCACTTTCATTAGAAACGTTACTAATTTAGTATTTGATTAGCAATCAAAATATCCACGTGGCACATCTGTACCGTTACTAATAACTGCTTTATATGGGTTTATGAATAATTAATTACCCGCCAAAATACAAACGCTTAAAGAAACAATAAAATATCAAAATAGAGAGACAAGCCCTAAGTTTTCCTTTATCAATGGCGGATTCCGTTAAACTAGAGAGCGGAGGAGCCGACGTAATCGAAGATAACGGCGGCGAGGCGGTGGAAGAGAGCGAGATGGTCGGGGAATTGGAAGGAATATCTGTTTTGGAAATGGAGGAAACTCGAGAGAACAACGATGGAGAATAAGGCGGCGATGTTATGCAATGCCTCGCGGATCGTCATGTCATCTCTGCATAGAATCCGCTTGGTATCATCTTTCATTGCAAAACCAAATTTTATTATTCCTGAGAGTGTGATTATGAAGCAGATACTTTTGAACCAAGAGATTTTGTAATAGTGAGTGTATTTTATCTTTGTTTCGTTATTGTTCGTGTTATAGATTCGGGAAGAACAGGACAAGGATCGGTTCTGGTTTGGTTCCTGCGTTCTGCAGGTGTAAGATCCTATTAATTAAACTCCCCTTTAGCATTGTTGATCAGTACAGTGGATCTTTGAATTGTCTGTTACCTCGTTCTTGAGTTTGTAAATCATTGAAAGATGCTGACTTTTCTATGTATCTGACTTCTCATCTTCTTGAACTATTCTGTTTGTGTCAGAGGCATTGCCTTTTCTGTCTAGCTATTGCCTTCGTACTATTGATTGCATCATAACTCGGTTTCTTGCGTATGCAGATAAGAAGGAAGTTTAACATTAGAGTAAGCATATTCTCTCTTTTTTTTTGTTGTTTTCTCTGTGAATGTGTCAAAAATTATTTGTCTTTTGTCCTGCATCCTGATCTTTTCGATTCTCTAACAGGTTTCTGGCAGTTTCTTTGATGATTGCATCCAAAATTTCATCCTTCGAGTCTGTACATTAACTCAGATGTGTATGTCCACAAATCATTTCACTTCAGATGAAGCTGTACCAGTTGTGCCCTTTTGGTTTCAATTTGTTTGTGATGTGTTGAAGGAGTTGACTGCTCTCGATGGAAAAGCATTTCTTGAGCTGCATCGGCATCTAGTCATTGCATCACTAATGTCATCTGAACAACACATAACAGAATCACACATAAGCCGAAAGCAAGCTCATCCCCTCCATATCCAAAGGCATTGATATCGTGATTGATTAAATTGACACAGAATCATGTGAGAAGGAAACTTTCATGTTTGTTCCTGAAGTTGTGAAGCCTCAAAAGCCAAAAGGACAACATGAGAACGAGAAAGGTATGAAACATATTTATTCAGATTCTACGGACCATTCTCACGCAGTCTTTTTATTGTTCTATGTTCATTATTCACACAAAAGAAAACTCATAAAAGCCAAGCATACAAACTAAAATAGCTTACATGATCATGTGAGATATATTGATACTCATGTGTTACTTCTTTGTTGGATCCATCTGATCCAATATTCATTAAATTTTTGGCAGGTGTGCTATCTAAAGAAGTGTATAAAAGCTCTTAATACCTGGATGTCCCTAAAAGGCAGAAACTCAATTAAAGAAAACTTAATTTTTGGCATAATTTCGTTTACTAAAGAAAATAATACATGGTGTAGTAGGAGAATCAACCAAAGAATCAAGAGTTTTTCCTTAGTGTTTCACACAATTATGCCGAACTCCTAACTACAGTATTAGTTATATTTGTATTAAAAAGCAATGCTAAAAGTACAAGACCATTAAACAATATCATTAGTAAATTAACACTGGTTTTATCTTATGTATCTTTTTGCTGCCAAAGCTTTGAGAATTAGATCACTGTCATCAAGAGTATCTTCATATAATCTTACAGATATATCAATTGTCTGCAAATCGTTGCATTGCCTGCAGACAATTTTATTTGGTTTAGTGCATCTGAAACGTTTCGATACTCATATTTGATCAGAAATTTGGTAAGACCATGAAAATCTAAAGTTGGTTAGGTTTGATTTTAGAAGCTCATAACAAAGTGAAGAATTGAGATATTTTTTGTGCATATGCTGTTGATCTCGTTTTCTGTAACCATCATACTAAATTTTCCATATGATGATGACACAGCAAAACGAAGTAGAACAATTGTAAGAACTAATGTTCAAAAAAAAAAAAAAAAAAAACAATTGTAAGAACTAAGAAAATGTTATTTTTGATGTATGCAGCCATTTTTTGTTTAAAGTAAATTGAGAAGTTGAGTGATATTTATATAGGGTGAAACCTATTTTCACATATACTTAACAATTTGATATTTAGCCGTAAATGCTAACATATCACAAAACAATTTGATTTGGTATTAGCAAAATCTTTTGTAGCCGTAAATGCTAACATATCATAAAGATTAATGCATTCAATGTTTCCTTTTCTCTTTTTATAGTTTGGTTGACTTCTATTTTTTTTTCTTACTTCCTTGATATATAACGATATAGAACAACATAAATTTGGAATAAGACACACAATTCATTGTATAGTAAAATCTCATTTTAAGATGAATTTCTCAAAATTATGGGCTGAAACAGATCTTCACATATTAGATCACTATTATCAAGAGTATCTTCATATAATAGTACACATAAATTAATTGTCTGTAAATCCATTGCATTGCCGGCAGACAACTTTATTTGGTTCATTGCATCTGAATCGGAGAATCTAACATACATGTATACACACACAAAAAATCAAGATCCTTCTCCTTAATCTTTCACAAAATTATGGCAAACCTTTATTAGTTAATTTTTATATTAAAAAGGCAATGACAACACCAGACCAAACAATATCATTACAGCTAGTAAACTAACATTTTGCTTTTTCTTTTAGTATGTAACATTGCAGAATATAGACAATTAAGGAAGGTAGTTTTCTGATGACATTACCTCTCTTGATCAAGACTTCTAGTCTTGGCTTCATTTGTACTAATTCATCACTACATGTAGAAATATCAGTATCCATGCCGATGAGTTTACTTTTTACATCGAAGTATTTCTTGTCCATCAAAGCATCGAGGGATAGATCACTATCTTGAAGAGCATCTTCATATAATCTAACACATAAATCAATTGTCTGCAAATCTGTTGCGTTGCCTGCAGACAACTTTATTTGGTTTATGGCATCTGAAATGTTTCGAGACTGATATTTGATCAAAAGTTTAACAAGATCAGAAAAATCTAAAGTTGCAATTTTAGAGATCGGTTTTAAAAGCTCGTAACAAAGTGAAGAATCAACGCTTTCTTTTGTGCATATGATGTCGATCTCATCTTTTGTAACCATCATACCAAAGTTTACATATGATGATGACACAACAAAAGGAAGTAAAACAATTGTAAGAACCAAGAAAAAGTTTTTTTTTTCAAGTATGCAACCCATTTTTGTTTTAAGTGCTAGGAAAGTTATGTTAAATTTATATTGGCTGAAATATATTTTCACATTTAAATGTGAATAGAGTTTTTTTCTTTCTCTTTCTTTATTAGCCGTAAATGCTAACATATCATAAAAGAATCTGATTTGGTATTAGCAAAATCTTTTGTTAGCCATAAATGCTAACATATCATAAAGATTAATGCATTCAATGTTTCATTTTCTCCTTTTATAGTTTGGATAACTTCTAAATTTTTTCTTACTTCCTGGCTGTAAAATGATACTCCCTCTGTACCATTTTAAGTGATGTTTAGAGTTTTACACAAAAATTAAGAAAATGTAAATTTTTATGTAATTTATCTTGGTTACATAAAATTTCATTAAATAAAATCAGTCTAACCAATAAGAAAAACATGTAATATTTTGTAATTGGTTGCAAATTTTAATTGACATTAAATTTTATTTAGAAATGTGAGAACATCACTTATTATGGAACAAAATAAAAATATTTAAACATCACTTAAATTGGTACAGAGAGAGAGTATTAAATAACACAAATTTGGAATAAGACTCACAATTCACTGTATAATAAGATCTCATTCTAAAATGAATTTCCCAAAATTATGGGCTGAAACATATCTTCACATTTGAATACCAACATATTGTGTACTGTAATAAACTGATTTGAATCGATAGCAGGAATATCTCAAACAGTTAAAGCATTCAATGTTTTATCCTTTTCTCTTTCTTGCTTTAATAATTTAGATAATTTATAAATTACAGATTTCGGTGGTGTAAAAAAATAGGAAAAAGTCGACTATGGGTCGGGTTCACGAGCTGGGTCAGTCGGGTTTTCTTGATTGGGGTTTAAATTTTATTAGTTACGAATTGACCCCATAAATTTAGATAAAAATCAATTAGATCCATTTATGATGTTACCACCATATATTTATTTAGTTCGTATATGTGACATGTATTAACATAAACTTGATGTAGTTTCTGACACATTCCAATACATTAGATGGTTTCCACCATATTAGTGTAAATATCGTGTAGTTGAGAAACTTTTTTCCAAAAAAATACAAAGGAACACATAATACGGAATGAATCTTCGCACAAGTTCTCAGTTTAAATTGTAAATTTTAGATTTAGAAGAATATCACAAAGATAATAAAAATATATCTAATGCTGCCGTTTTCGTGGGTTATATAATTGAGTTATGATAATGAGTTGAATTATGAGCTTTTAACACTGGAGGTCACTTTTGAGTTTATTATTTCAGCATAAGTCACATATTGCTACACACACTTTTTTCAACTAGATCTAATATTTTATTAATAAATTGCTAAAGATAGCTAACTAAAGAACAATTCTAACTAAATGATTTTTTAATATATATATTCCTTCTTTCATCATCTCTCTCTTTTTCCTTTCTTTCACAACCATCGCTTGCAATCAAGAATTTTTTTTTTTGCTAAAATCCTGAAAATTATTTGCAATTCAAAAAACTATGTTCTTCTTCACCTTGCTTTTTGGTCCTCTTCCACTGGTAATTTCAAGCAAGTTCAATTACCAAGCTGTGGTGGTTTGTCTGAATCTTAGTGTATACCTTCATACAAAACCAGACAAAGAAATCTGACGTAGTTTCGCCGCCGACCGACTCGATCTCTGGCTCAGTTTCCAAACTCTTCCTTCGCGGCGAATATATATATCAGTCGCCACTGCATCGTCACTGTATGCGGTGTCGCATCTCATCTTCCTCCGCGTGACCTCTCCAACCGTCGGTGTCAAACTTTGAAGGGTTCCATTCCTGAACGAAGTTTCTTATATTTGTACAACTGGTCCTTTAGCTTTTGACTATTTACAAATTGACCCTAAAAGTTGCAGATTTGCACATTTGCATTTCAATTAGGAAGATTAGTAGGAAAATGCAATCTAATCTAAAATGAAAAGCTAAAACCATGAAAAATTATTATCGTTTAAATATTAGCCATATGTATGATGATTCATGTATATTCATATGTACATTAATCAATGTACACACAGTTTTTATTATCCACATGCACAAGAATTTATATGTACACGAGTTGGCTTGTGCAAGAATTCACATGTATATCTGATAATTTTGTTAGATATATTTGTAATTTGCAATATATGGACCAGAGAAAATATTAACCGAGGTGTACATATATTTTCAATGTCCACATATACAATGTTTCACAAAACATCTCATGTATATTGATTCAACTTATTATAAATCACTAAAATCATAAGATAATGTCATGTTTCCAAATGCCCATTTGCATCATTTCTACAAAATGTTTGTAATTTCAAATGCAGACACAAAGTTTTGATTTGTGAATAATATGACATGATATTTAATATATTTCTCCAAGAATTTGAGTTGTTTTGTGAAAGGGAAAATTGGTTCGAAGAAATCGCTAATTTACCATTAGAAAATATAATAGACTTTTGAAATAATAGTTAGATAGACATTATAATCATGATTACCAGTGGAGTATACATGTGAGTTTGTGTACATATATACACATGTACAAGTTTACAAGTATACAAAGCTTACAAAGGTACATGTCTACAGTTTTACATGTGTACATCGTATGTTAATAAAGTAATGTATTATGAAATCATGTTTGTCCGTGAAATACCTAAATGCATGTTTTCCGCCAAAACACTAAAATCGCATTTTCCCACAAAAATTTGTTTTACCTCTACTTCTTAATTTAAAATGCTCAAACGTGCACACATATGTTTCACTGTTCACATGTACAATCTTTCACAGAAATTCCTATGTACACCAGTTCACTTGTACACTGAATATGTTTCATCAACTAAAATTGTCTATCATAAACACGATTGATTCATCTGAGGTTCATGCGAAAAGTAAGTGATATAGTTATTGGGGTTATTCTTCACATATAAAAAGTATTGGGATAAAAATTGAATGATAAAAAAGCTAAGGGCTAGATGTGCAAAAACGCCAGAATTAACCATTGTTACTCTCGAGCTTTTCATGAAGGTTGAAGGGCGAGTCAGAGAGGAGCATAATACACAGTGATGATGATTCACGTCGAGAAAGAAAGAATTAGAACACAACGCGGATGATTGAATCGAAATGAGAATGCAACAAACCGGATTCGTCGTGTGACACCATGAGGAAGACGAACACGATGTCTTGGAGATCGAGTTGCCAGAGGCTCGCCGACGATTTCAGAGCAAGAACAGAGCACATCGACATGATTGAAGCTTCAAACGATCTATGCCGCTAACTTTGGTGTCAGTACATCATCATTAAACCACTATTAGAGATGCAGATTGACATATTTTTTTTTGATCAAACAGATTTACATATCTTAAAAGATAAATAAAATAATGAAGAAACAGAAATTTTAAAGAAACAGATCTGCTATTACAGAGAAAAGGTGAATTTGGGAGGAAGAAGATGAAGGTAAATTTAGATGGGACCTACCTAATTTTAGTCAGGATAATTGATACCCCGTGTTACTTTTATTTAGTTAGTTTTTGAGTGAAAATAGATTTAGTTAGAAATAAAGTGTCTTAGTAGTGATAAGTGATCTATAGTGTAATTACAAACTACAAAAATGACTCTAGGCGTAAATCTTTTTTGAATTATTACAATCTACCTTAAAACATTTCCAACAGCCCCTTATCCATCTATTTTTTCTGAAGGTTTTTGCGTTCAATTTTCATCCTTTTAAATTTTAAGGGAATGCACTATTCACCCCATTAAAATACTATTTACTTTTCACTTTACTTCCAACAACTATATATGTTTTACAATATTACAAATAACTTTTTATATATCATATTTTAGTATGTACTTATAGTTATATTTTCATAAATGTATTTCGAATAAAAATATTTTATTAACATGTTTTGAACTATTTATAAGTATATTTGACTACATATTATTTTATTTTCTCAAAAATATTTTATTTTGATATGTTTTAAATAGTACTAGATTTTGACCCGCACGCCCGTGCGGATGTATTCTTTTATAAAATATGTTCTTATTTGTTTTTCATGTCAATATTAGAGTTGGTAAAAAAATCTGAATCCAAAAAATCGAACCGATCTCAATCCAAAATGAAATACCAAACCAAAACCGAAATTGATTAAATATCCAAATTATTCAAAAATTTGTATTTAGAGAAGTGAAACCGAATCCGATCCGAACCGAAGTATTTCGGATATCCGAATGTATTCGAAATATATTTATATGCTTATATATATTATTTTTAAAATTTAATGTATATCAAAACATCCAGAATATATATGGTACTTTTAAATAATTGAAAATATATATAAATAGTCAAATTTAAATATCTAAAATTGTTAATGTATACTCTAAACACCAAAATTACTTAAAAGAATTATTGATTATCTATCTAATATTTAAATCAAACCAATTTATATATTAAGTTTAGGTATTCTGACATATATTTTTTAAATTTATATGTAATATATTATTTTTTATAGATTTTGAGAATTTAAAGTATATAATGAATTTTAAAAATAATTTAAATGGGTTATCCGAACCCGAATGAACCCAAACCAAAGTTTAGAAATATTCGAATGGGACTAAATCTTTGATCCCGGAAAACCAAAATCCAAACAGATCCTAACAAAACCCGAATGGGTACCCGAACGCCCACCCCTAATTCACAATCTATTTTTTTCCTTTAAAATTGTAGCAAACATATAACTAATAGTATTTTATACGTACTATCATATAAATAATCACATATATTATATTTTTAAAATTTAATGTGAAATATAAAAATCATATTTTAAGTTGGTAATATGAAATTTGACTTTGTATAGTATTTTCTTATATATAAACATTTTTAATAATGGTCATTGGAAAATATTTTAGTAAACATAAACTTTTGAATATATGTATATTTTGAATCAATTTTTGATATAAATCAACTTTAAATTATTTTTTGATTTGAAAATATATATACATATAAACTTTAATTTTTTTATAATTATTTTAGACAAATGATATTTTAGATAATTAAATTAACTCATTTTTGTATATTTTAAAGTTAGCTCAAATAGATAGTTTTCATAATATAATATATTTCCAATTTTTAATAACATAAATTTATTATTTTCTTAATATATTAATATATTGTTATCTATGTTTCCAAACAAAATTATATTTTTTTTATAATGCGATGATGTTCATGTTTCCAAACAAACTCTTTTAACTGTTATTCATGTTTCCAAACAAACATATTTTTAAATTGCAATCCAAATTTCCAAACAAATATCTTTTTTTTTAATTGTTATTCATGTTTTAAAATAAACCTAATTTGTACTTTAGTTTTAATAATATAGATATGAATAATCATGATTTATACTGGATCAAATTTTGTGGTACGTTAATTATAAAAAGTAGTCTACTAAATCTCTAAAAGGTTGGATTTGATTATGTTGACACCACTAAACCTAGAAATAATTTTTTTTGTATACGTACACAGTTGGGAATCATAAGTTATACTAGATCATGACCCGCGCGTCTGTGCGGATTTATCTTTTGATTCACATATCTTATATACATGTTGTATATTATTTAATATTTATAATATAAAAAGTTAGAATGATCCGGAACCAAAAAAAATCGATCCGGACAAGAAAAATCAAATACCTACTTAGATCCAAATGTTGAGAACTCGAAGAACTCATACCTGAAATAAACAGATTTATACCTGACCCAGTAAGCTAAACTTCAATCATAATATCTTTTGTTATATTTTTAATTCATTTTTTTGGGTTGGTGAAATTTAATATTTATTCGGAAGATTTTTGGAAACTTAATGGTATATATTCGTAGGTTTCTTTTTTTCTGAACAGGAAAAAAAAATTTGGGTCTTGATTAAATTTATCTTATATAACAAATTGCTGGTATAAATAATTTTTATAAAAACTAATTTGTAACAATAATACCATTTTGTTATAAATTAGTATATCATGGTTTATAGGTTCAAAGTATAGAGTTAGTCGTTTTCATAGTATTGCTAATATTAATAGATGCAAGTTAATGAATACATATAATATATTGTATTATTAGTAATATGTCGTATAATATTATATATTAGTAGATGTATTATTAATAATCTATCTTATAGTATAATATGCTAGTGGATGTATCTAGTTTATAGTAAAATATATGCAATATAAGGAAACATGCGTAGTGGATATAATAATAAGGTAAGAAGTGAAAAATTATGGTAATGGTTGATATTAATTATTTATAAAAATGCATGTGTAATAATAAGTAGATTAATATAGAATTAATTACATAAGGTCCAACTTTAAAATCCACCTAGAAGAAGTTGTAATGTTTCTGTTTTAATAAGATAGATTTCGTGTCTGGGTCAACTCGTAAGGACCATAATAATAAGTCAAAATCTATACTATTAAAGCAGAATCCTATTTGAATTTTTACCTAAACATATCCTTCTATTATAAGGAAGTCGCAAGTTTCATTAAGGGTATTTCTGTTATTTTGTATCATTTTTAATTAATGGGTCTTTTAGTTATAGGCCCAAACTTTTTTTGTTCCTTTAGTTTCACGGTTTTGGGCCATTTGGGCCGATTTTAATATTTATCTAAGTTCACATTTTTCATTTGGGCCATTTGGACCAAGTTCTAATATTGATATTAACAAATATTTACACATAATTATTATTATTTATTTTTCTCAATATAATTAAAACTTTCTGAAAATATTTTAATATTAATAATGAAAAACTTAAAATTATTAAAAGAATATAATATTAATTTATTCACAAGTTAAATCTGTTAAAAATTATATCTTTAAAAAATTCAGTACATAAAAGTGAAAATTGATTGAAAAAATTTAAAATATCACTTCAAATTTTTGAAAAAAAATCAAGTTCAATTTTAAACAGAAATACCCATTTATACAATAAAAATAAAAATAAAACAATACAATAAAAATAAATGAAAATATTTCATTTCACAAACTTATTCAAAATTATAATAAAAAAAAAAGAAAAATAAACCCGCGCTTTTAAAGCGCGGGTCAAAACCTAGTCTATCTTATTAAAACAGAAACATTCTGTTGGACCTAACATTTATTTTGTAAGTTTTTAAATTAAATACATATTTATAATTTATAGTTAAACATACATTAAATCACTAATGTTCCTTTCTTTATACTACTATCCATGTTCCCAAACAATATACTTATTTCTTTATACTACTATCAACGTTTCCAAACAATATACTTATTTCTTTTATACTACTATCAATGTTTCCAAACAATATGTTTTTTATACTATTATCAATGTTTCCAAATAATACAATAATTAATCTTAATTATTTTATATCTATCATTTTCTCTTTAAATATTTTGTAGAAACGTCATAATTTCATAAATTTTCAAAATAGTGAACTTTAAAATTTCGATTATAAGATTACAAATTATGAAACTATTACAATTTAAATCCAATTAGATTATATATCGGTTATCCATCAGTTCAATCGGTTAGTTTCGGGTTTTAGTGATTTTTAATATGAATATTTTAGAAACATAAATGAATTGTCAGATCTTCGGATTAACCGGTATATCACAATCGGGTTGAATTTAAAAATATTGATTTAAATGCAAAAATATTTTAAATACACACTCTTTAAAAATTACCAAAATATTTGTTAAATTATTTTTGAAATTTTTCATCGTAAAATATCCCGCGCTTCAAAAGCGCGGGTCAAAATCTAGTTGTTCTTATAATAATTTGTTTTTGTATATGTACACAATTGGTATCATAAGTTATATTTCGTGTCTCGGATCCAACTTGTAAAGATAATATTAATAAGTCAAATCGTTCTCATAATTGTATGATATGTGCATGCGGACTATATATGAAGTGGATTTTTTTTAAAGTATAAGATGTGATCAATATTTCAGCCCAAGTAATTATAGTTAATCATAACTAATGGGCTTCAGCGATAGTTAGTAGTGGTGAAAGTCTGCCCGAAATTTTATTATTAAGTTAAGAAGTAATGGCATTTGATGGTAATTTTTTGGGAAAAGTCAGCCTTAATAATTAATTGTACTTCAGTTTTAATAGTTTAGATGTTTTATTAGCTTCTGGAAATTTTATAGTCATAGATAAATATTATTAGTATTAAGGACTAAAATATAAATTACAAATTCTTTATAAAATAAATTTGAAGGTGATTGTTGGAGGAGAAATTCTTGGGTTCATCCCTAGAGTGAACTTTTAGGTGCACCCAACCAATAGGATTTCGGTATTTCATATTCAGTATCTTTTAAAAAAGGAAACACAATATTGTCAAGTTTTATTATATTTTTAAACTAAAAATAAATAAAAAATAATATTAATCGCAAACAAAACCCTAAATCATAAATCCTTGGATAAACCCTAAACCCTTGGTAAATCCAAAACACTTGGATAAATTCTAAATCTTAGAGTTTATGATTTATCCAAGGGTTTAAGGTTTACCCAAGGGTTTAGAGTTTAGTATTTAGGGTTTAGTGTTTTGCTGACTGTGTTAAAAATATTCAAAAAAAAATCCAAAGATTTAGGATTTATCCAAGGGTTTACCATGGATTTAGGGTTTATGATTTAGGATTTAGGGTTTAGGGTTTAGTGTTTTGGTGACGGTATCTTAAATATAATTTTTTTTTGCGATTATTATTATTTTCTATTTATTTTTTATTTTAAAAACATAATAAAACTTGACAATATTGTGTTTCTTTTTTTAAAAGATACTGAATATGAAATACTGAAATCCTATTGGTTGGGTGAACCTAAAGGTTCATTTTAGGGGTGAACCCAAGAATTTCTCTTGTTGGAGAATCATCTCTTTATCTCTTTATTTTAAAGATAGACCCCATTGAAAATGAAGAGACTTGTTGGAGATGTCCTTAGTGTTCAAACAGGCAACACCCTATACAATCGAGGTTGTGGAGGTATAAGAAAACCCTTATTCCATTTGCATGTTCCTGAAAGTCAAAATTCAAAGAAAAAACAAGTGTTTTTGGCACAATTTATCTCCTAGGATAGTGAGAGATAGAGGAACTTATGCTTTTCTGTTTTTTGGTATTGTATCTCTTTAACTCACTTGTGAATCCATATGTTTTGATCAATTTGGTCTTCAATGCATGAATTTTCAATATTAGTTGTTTGAGTGTTTGGAAAGAAGATCTATATGAACTCGAGGAGCAAAGCTAAAAAGGAGATTTACCATTAAAAAGAAGCTAAAAAGGAGGAGATTCAAAATGCAAAGGTCTGACAAACAGCCTGAACAAATCCTTAACACTAGCAATTAGAAGTTGTAGTTTGAAGTGTCAACTAGGTGGGGATAAACCAATCTTAAAAATTAAAATTGATTGGTTCGGTAAAACTATCTCTACAAGAAACGTGTTCGATTTCAACATATATTTCACATAAATGATAATGGTCGGAAATGGGTTGGCGACATGGTTTCGAAAACCGGACCGGACCGGCCGGTCGGACCGGTTCAACCGTGAACCGTTAAATAAACTGATTCCGGGTTGAATTAAAACTCGGATTTGAAATAAACCGTCAAAACCGGTATAAAACCGGCAAAACCGGTGACTCGGTTTAATCACAAAACCCGGTTCACACCAAATACAAAGCATAATCAGTTCGTTTTGATTCTTAAGAGTTACCATAATTGAGATTAGTTTCAGTCTTTCAGATCCACCGTCGTTTGTAATTGGAAACCAAAATCATTTTTTCCTTAATTCACATTATTTGGTTTTCATTATACACACTTGCTATATATTTCTGTAGCATTTATAGAAATAGATTTACATAAATAACTTTAGTCATTAATATTGTTTCTGCATGTTGACAAGAAAAAATATTGTTTCTGCTTATATTTATAATTAATTAATTATATTTAGCATTCATGATTACCTATTTGTTCATGTCAGAACAATAATAGTCCTATATACTTTTCGATATTTGTAATTGTTTTAAAATATATTTTTTTCAGGGGTTATAGAATACTAAAAACTAAGTATTTTGAAGAAAAAAATTGATCATATCTTCAAATAAACATATATATAATAAATATAAAGAAATATATAAAAAAAATAAAACCCGATTAAACCGGTTGGACCAATCACCCAGTAAACATAACGAGTTGATGTCTGATCCGGTTTTAAAAATATTGGTTGGCGATTTCCAACTGATAAATAAACATTATGTAGAAGTTAATGTACAATACTTATTCAAAAGCTTGCCTAGATTTTATATAGTATAAATAACATATGAAATGGTTTATGTCAAACGTTTACAAAATCATGATTTTTTGTAATTACATTTGAGTGAAATATATGTGAGTTTACTAAAATGTAACATAATTTAATTGTTACTATTAATGGAGTCAGTTATAATATTTAGTTGTATTTAATAGATTGAACTAATAAATGAATAGGTTCAAACAACTTGTTTAAGTAGATTTTTTAGAACTCCTTCTCTTTTAATAGTATAGATAAAGAAATATTAGTATTGACTATTTTTTATACTTGATTTCTTATAGTATAGTTAAGTTATATGCACTGTCACATTTCATAAACCAACATTCACCCAAAATTTTGCCCAAAGTCAAAGTTGCCTATCCAAAAGTTAGCTAATAACAATATATGTTTAACATATTTATTTTCAATAAGTTATATTTCATATATGCGTATTTGTTCTATTGTGCGTTAGTTAAAATATTTTAAATTTTGCTGATGCATATTTACGAAAATATTTGTAAACGTCTGTTTTAGTTTGTTAGATAATAGAAAAACTTCCCAAAGAAAGTAAATAATATTTCACAGTTGAAATAATATTTAGCTTACAAAAAAAATATTTTACTACCAAATCAGATTTTCCATAGTGATATATTCCATATATTTTCTTAAACCAGAAGCTCAAAGAAGAAAAAAAAAACAGAAGTCAATAGTATACCTACGACATATTCCGTCAAGAATCTGTTTAATAAATTATTTACAAATTTATGTGAAATCTGTACAAAACTTAAAACATGAATTAGAGTTTGACCCGTGCACCGCACGGGTGTTCATTTTTATTTTTTATAAATAAATATTTTCTTGCCTAAGTGATAATGTACAAAGAAGACCTTGAATTCCTTTTGTTTTCTTACTCTATTTTCATTAAGTTTTATTTAAGTATTATTTAAACCATCATAATCATGCTTCTTATGAATATGTCTGAGTAGTCCTACTGTTAGATTTAGGTTTACCAAAGGTTAATTTATGTATTGCTAATCATAACATGATTGTTAGAATGTTTTAATAGTTCTTTCATTATAGTTGCACCTAATGCTAAGTAAAATAACTGATCACCCTTGACTTAGATCTTAGGTTTAATTTGCGCAAGCGACATCATGGTAAATTACCTGAAAATAAATTAGACTGATCTTATTAGTTAAACAGGGACGACTAACATGAGGTACCCACGGGAAGTGATGAGATGTGAATGAACCGCGCGAGGGCGGGATATAAATAAACAAGTGTAGAGGCACCATAGGATCGAGTCAAGCCGAAAAGTGACTGTGTAAAGCTATGAATGGTCGGGGGCAGACAGAGCCGGTGGGCCAACGTGCTGCAATCCGGGTAGCCTCTAGGAAGCTGGAGAGGGGGACGGATTTCCCGAGAGAGGCGCCCCTTCCAGGATAGGCCGGCACGAGGTGGGACGTCCGTAAAAGGTCATAGGTCCTTACGTCTAGGTTGCTTGGTGTCGAGTCGGCATTGTATGTGGAGTCGGTCGGGTAAGCTGATTTGTGTGTAGCAATGACTGAGTTCATCGTAATGTGTGATCGCTAGGTTGGTAGAAATGATTATGAATGTTAGCGTGATAACTGTCGTAGTAGTGAAATGATGATGTTAGAAATGTTAAGTTGCATATGTTTGATTGTAGTGGCTGATCGGTCCTGAATCCCGCATAAAGTAGTATAGAGTGTCTTGCGGACAGGCTGGTCTAGAGTTACTTCACTGAGTAATCCAATACTCAGACCCTCCCTTTCCATTTCCCTGTGCGCATGACTGTAAGTAGAAGTGTATGGATACGGGTGGATCAGAATTTCAAAGAAAGCAATGCTATCGTCGACTCTTGGGACCAGTAACTGACACGGCGTGTTGCCTATAAGGGTATACGCGTGTCTATAACTCCCTTTCAATAACCCCGGTCGGAATCGGGGGAAAGCGGATGTTACAATTGGTATCAGAGCGGGGGTTAAGACCCCTTAGTGCTATCCTAAGGGGTCGGCATATCCAAAGTTTTTCAAATCCTTGTTTTAAAAAGAAAAGAGTTGCGAAAGTTTTGATGCTTGAGAAAGTTGTATGATGTTTTCAAAAACCACCCATTATATCTATACTTCTATTATGGTTCTTATCGGATCTTTACTTGCAGGATGTCTTCGCCAGCCAGTGGTGACCATGGTGACAGCCGTGAGCGTAGTGGACCGGAAAAGCCGGCCCAGATCGACCCCTAGACTCCGTGCATCGTAGCGGGAAGAATGGTACCTAGGTGGGGGCCTCCAATGCGGACGTTCGAGCGCCGGACTATGCAGTGTGAATGGGTGGAAGATCTGATGCGTGGGGATATTCAGTATGCTCGAGCATCGACTGAGTACCAGTCGGAGGAAATTTCGGGTAAGCGAGGACGGGGTCGGCCAAGGAAAGAAAAACCAGTGTCAGATATAGAGTGGGTTCCTTAGCCGCTCGTTGAGGAGCCTTCTAAGAAGAAGCAGGGACGTCCGCGCAAGTTCTCAGCTCCGAGGGGAGAGCCACCGAAGGAAGTCAGGAAACTGGTAGTTGTGATGTACCGGTCCAGATGGAAAATAAGCCACACACAGTAAGAGACTACCTGAAGGAGTTCATGGATAGGGCCAAGAAGTGCAAGTCGAAGCCAGCCGAGGAGTGGTGCCAGTTGTTCATGGCAGAGCTCCGCAAGGACATTGGGGATGAGCTTGAGGGTGCGATGGCCCCGTTGGAATTCGCACTAGTAAAAATGATAGCAGGGCAAGCAATAACCGCAGAGGAGTGCTTCGCAAGGATGGGGAAAGAGGACCAAATTGCACGCTTCTTCGAGTCAGATGAGGACGCGGAGACGGACGACGACCCGGTGCCTGCAGCTAGGAGTGCCAGCGCGGTTGGTCCTGGATCCGAGGCCGACCGTGCTTCTCCACATCATGGTGGCTAGCTGAGGCCATTTGATCATTTCGTTGGAGTAGGACTCACGCCTTTGTTTGATTGAGTTATTTATTATTGTTGGCTTTGGTGTTTTCCATTTCTATGGGCATTCGGTGTCTGTACAGATGCCTTGAGTTTTTCTAAACTATTGTAGTCCTACTCCATTCCATTTATCGAATTCGTTCGTTGGTTTTAAAGATCCTGAGAAAAGTGTTCTTGACTTGTTTGTTTCCCGGGGGTGATGTGTGATTATGTGGGTGTATTCCTGATCCGGTCAAATGAGATTAAACCTGGGATTCGACCAGATACGAGAGGTTGTTTAGAAACCTTGTATGCTTGATCGAAGTGGGGGAGAACTAAGGACAAAGCGAAGAAGACCTATGAAACCTCGAAGCAAGTAGTACCAACTGAAGCGACCTGAGAGTAAAGCCGCAGAGAGATAGTACCGAGGGATATCTTGGATTGCAGAAACCATTGGAAGATAACAATGCATAGTGTACAGCTTGGGTAAAGGATGTTAAGAAATGGGAGTCCCGCACGCGGAATTCGGGGACAAATTCCATTTAAGTGGGGGAGTTTGTAACATCCCTATCCCGGGCTGAATATTTTTTAAGGGAGTATGGGCTTCTCTACGGCCCAATTGCCTAAAACCTAGGTTGCCACCTCCCTTCTCTTATAAATATAGCAGCCCCTTCTCCTCTTTGTCTCATCACAAAGCTTGAATCGAAGCTCTGCAGAGATTTCCCGGAGACTGGAATCCCTAGCCGTCAAGCTCTCTTCCTGCGCTGCGGTCTCTCTCTCTCCTCCTTAGCGTTCTCTCTCTCCTTGCCGGCGGCGGATTGGTGGTGGTGGTGGTGATAGTCGTGTGGTGTGGTGGTGTCGTGGTGATCAGATCAGATCATATTCCGTTTTCCCCTTTGCCTCTTGTTTCAGATCCAGATCCAGATCTAGGTTAAGGTTAGGTGATCCGAACCCAGTCTCTCTCAAGTTCTTTATATTATTCTTGTTGGATCTAGATCTGGATAGTCCTTGTTTGTGTGTTAGGTTTGGTAGATCATGATGGATATTAAGATGATAGATGCATGAACCATATTGCATAAGAACCTTCACACTGCTTAAAAGGGACATTAATGGACTGTCTTGTGTTGATGTGGCTATTGTTTGTGATGACTGAGTGTATGCTTGTTTGGTCCCATGTGGTGGTAGTGATTTCCTTAGCATCTTGTCTAGTGGTTGTTCATATTACTCTTGTGCTATGTGACTTTTGTGGGACACCGATAACGGGTGGCGTCTTGAGTATGAGTAAGAGTCTAAGTGTAAGTGATTGGTAAGTGAAAGAGGAAGTGTAAATATGAGTAAGAGAATGTGGATGTGAAAGTGGAAGTGTCAATGAACCTTGTCTGTAGTCCTGCTTGGACCACCGAGAACGGGTGGGCGTCTAGAGTCTAGGACCCGTGGGACAGTAGCCTAACATGAGGTACCCACGGGAAGTGATGAGATGTGAATGAACCGCGCGAGGGCGGGATATAAATAAGCAAGTGTAGAGGCGCCATAGGATCGAGTCAAGCCAAAAAGTGGCTGCGTAAGGCTATGAATGGCCGGGGGGCAGACAGAGCCGGTGGGCCAACGTGCTGCAATCCGGGTAGTCTCTAGGAAGCTGGAGAGGGGGACGGATTTCCCGAGAGAGGGCGCCCCTTCCAGGATAGGCCGGCACGAGGTGGGACGTCCGTAAACGGTCATAGGTCCTTACGTCTAGGTTGCTTGTTGTCGAGTTGGCATTGTATGTGGAGTCGGTCGGGTCAGCTGATTTGTGTGTAGCAATGACTGAGGTCATCGTAATGTGTGATTGCTAGGTTGGTAGAAATGATTATGAATGTTAGCGTGAGAACTGTCGTAGTAGTGAAATGATGATGTTAGAAATGTTAAGTTGCATATGATTGATTGTAGTGGCTGATCGGTCCTGAATCCCGCATAGAGTAGTATAGAGTGTCTTGCGGATAGGTTGGTCTAGAGTCACTTCACTGAGTAATCCAATACTCAGACCCTCCCTTTCCATTTCCCTGTGCGCAGGACTGTAAGTAGAAGTGTATGGATACGGGTGGATCAGAATTTCAAAGAGGCAATGCAATCGTCGACTCTTGGTACCAGTAACTGACACGGCGGGTTGCCTATAAGGATATACGTGTGTCTATAACTCCCTTTCGATAACCCCGGTCAGAATCGGGGGAAAGCGGATGTTACAAGTACCATATATCATCAAGTCATCACTGAAAAAAAAAAGACATTAGGGAACCACAGACCTCACTGAGTCACTGTTAGTTGTCCTTCCTTTACTTACCACCTTTTTCACAAACTGGGAAGAAGAGGATGCCATAATCAAACAGATCAATGAGAAACCAATAGCAACAGGTCATCATAATTCATCACGAAGAAGATAAGTTATAAACACCTTTCAAGCTAAATTGAACGTAGCCTTTCCTCCTCCTACACTCTTATCTGGTCCAGCCACAAACCGATCGATGTCTCTTCTTCTTCTTACCAATGTCACTTAGTTAGCGTGGTCAGCTTAGGCACAAAGACCACAAATGCCACAAAAAGTTAAACAGAGAGACACGGCAAGAAAGGATTAACTTGAGACAACGTGAATTAGCTATGCACATTACATCAAATGGCTAGATTACAAGGAAAAAAATCAAAATTGCGTTAAGCTGCGACCTTCGGATCTTCAGTCTGACGCTCTCCCTTTCCCAACAGAGCTATCCCCGCTTGACAATTTTCCTAACCTTTAGTTAAATATAATAGTAAGAACTTGTACCAATATTTGCCTTTTCTGACAGAAAGAACATTTGAAAAAGACTTTAAAACCATTGCACAAGTAAAAATTTGTAGCAATTGTGAAATAATATAACCGGAAGAAATCTCAAAATCTAAACATAGTTTGAACTTCGACTTTTTTTCCGAATGAAAGAAAACTGAGAAATTTCTTAAGAAGAGATGAATAGTTTCAGTTATAGTGTTCTGATATTCCAATCTCTTCGTTATCTTCACATAATCACATTGAATATATCCTTGTCTGCTTTATATAACAGAAAAATTCCACAAAATTTCCATAGTAAAAAAAAAAAAAGTTGAAGATCACAAATACATTCTTATAGTGGTAAAGCCCGATCCGTATAGACAGGAGACATATTCTCCGATAGTGATTAGCTCACTTCTCTTTACTATTCTCTGAGCAACCAGAATCAGAATCGATGATTCTCACAACAAAAAACAAATCGAGAGTTTATACATTGGAAAATGATTTTAATAGTAAACGATTTTGATTAATTTGAGAGAGAACCCAAATAAAAAGTGAGAGTAATACGATTATTTATCCATCTAGGAAGTGACCATATAATCTGGAGATAATCCCATTCCCATCAACCAAATGAGTGTAGCACAAACAGAATTATCATGATGCATAATTAGCTAAATAAGCAAATATATCCAGCTTTGAGGTGATATGCATAACACGATTACTAACCTGAAAGTGAGAGCTATTTAGGCAGCGAGCAATCTGTTGGAATAGCGGAACCATGCAATACTGGTAATAAACGCTTAACCCTACAAAAAAGTTCAATGCCCTAAATACTAAACCTTAGACTTAAAATACTAAACCCAAAACTCAATATACTAAACTCTAAACCCAATAGAAAACCCGGAACCCAAATTCTAGTCACTAAATCATAAATTCTAAACCCAATAGGAACTCTAGAACTCAAACCCTATTCACTAAAACCTAAACCAAAATACCAAACCCTAAACCCAATAGAAACCACTAAACCCAAATCCTAATGTCTAATCCCTAAACCCAAAGAGACTAAACCCTAAACATAATAAGGTTTAGACATTAGGTTTGGGTTCTGGGGTTTCTATTGGGTCACTAAATATGTTAGCCGTTTAACAATGGATTGTTATAAGTTATTAAATATGTTAGATGTTTAACAATGAACTAGATTTTGACCCGCCCTTAGAAGGGCGGGTATATTTTTTTTTTACATTTTTTATAAATTTAATTTTTATATTTATGTTTTTTTTTACGTTTTTTCATTATATATTACTAAAACAGGAATATGACCTATTGATATATGTGTAGTCAAATTATTTTACGATAATTATTAAAAACTCTTATTAATTATTTAAAAGAAATATTATACAAAGAAAAATATAAATATGATTAAAAACATAAATATAAAAATTAAATTTCTAAAATATGTAAAACAAAAAAATATACCAGCTCTTTTAAAGGCGAATCCGAATCTAGTCAATACTATTAAAATAGAAACATAACATATTGATATATGTATGGTAAAACTATTTTAATACAATGATTAAAACCTCCTATTAATTATTTAAGCGAAATGTTATACAATGAAAAACACAAATATGACTAAAACATATAAATATAAAAATTAAATTTCTATAAAACTAAAAAATATAAAAAGGCGGGTCCAAATGTAGAAATCTATTTAAAACCCTTTAAACTAAAATCTGTAGAATATCGGATCATGATAATAATTTTAATTTTAATTTTAGTTGTTTAGTTTTAGTTTTAATTTTATTTTTTAAAGAAACATAATTTTTATGTTTGTGTGTTTGTATAATCATATTCTGTATGATATGAATTTAATAGAATAGATAAGTTTTGTAAGTATGTACATGTATCATATGGTAAGGCTTCGTCTTTTTGTCAATATTCAGTCCAAATTATTATTTTTTTTTTATTTGAACATAAAAACAGGAATATAGGGAAGTTACGAACGGTTAACAATATTCGAAGCCCAAATTATCGTTTCATATGCCGAGGGAAGTTACGAACGGTTAACAATGCTCTAAAGGACCTTTATTAATTGGTCATACATGATAATTAATAGAATAGATTTTGACCCGCCCTTAAAAGGGCGGGTAAATTTTTTGTTTTACATTTTTAAAAGTTTAATTTTTATATTTGTGTTTTAATTATTTTTGTTTTTAATTTGTATAATATCTTTTTAAAATGATTTATAAGAGGCTTTAATAATTATAATCTTTGTATAATATCTTTTTAGCCAGTTACGTGATTAATGACCATGACTAAGAAATTAAGAAATATAATTATACAGTAATGGGCGTTCACAAAAAATACGATATCAAATCATATTGAATCATACGCCCTTTTGGGCCGTTACGTGATTAATAGCCAGTTACGTGATTTGGCAGTTATATTAATACAAAAACGTATATTAAAGATGTATTTAGTGGTAGTTATAAAAATTAAAAAGTGGACATAACTCCATATTGATCCGCTCTTAAAAGGGCGGGTATATTTGTTATTTTATATTTTAAAAAGTTTTAATATTTATATTTATATTTCTATTTTTAGTCATGTTTTTTTTTCATTGTATAACAATGATATTTTTTAAATGATTAATAAAATCTTTTAATAATTGTGTTAAAATAGTTAGATATATCAATAGGTCATGTTTTTGTTTTAGTAGTACTGATTTTAACAAAGTATAGTTACAATTTTTTTAGTAATCAAGTTAGCAATTATATAGATACAATTATATGTTTTTCAATAAACTTTCATGATTTGATTTCATATATGATTTACATAACATTTGAATAGAGTGTTTAGCAAATAGAATGATAAATTGAGAAGAGTAAATAATCATACAAATTTGCATAAAACCAAAAAGATGTATTTTTATAAAACATAACCGTTGCTTTGTTAAAAAGAATCATAACAACTGCCATATATAAAACGTTTTTTGACGAAGTGGATCCGTTAACTAAGGAGATAAAAATGTTATTAAAACATATATAAATTATTAATGATGGACATAACTTTTATCAATAGGTCATGCTGAAGAATTAATAGAATAGATTTCAAATCTAATCAAACAATGTTATTAAATATTTTAGCCGACTAACAGTGATTCTTGCAAACTAATTCATAGATATATATATGTGAATAAACTGTTATAACCTGTTACAACTGTTGGCTGGCTAACAATGAATTTTAATGTTATCAAATATATTAGAAGGCTAACACTAAGTTGTTATATGTTATTAAATATGTTAACCGACTAACACTGAATCTAACAAACTAATTCATAGATATATCTAACTATATGAATATGCATAACTATTATAATATAAAGCTAATTATTTACAACCACGTTTATCAAATGTTATTAGCCGGCTATAAATATTAAATACTATGGCTAATAAATTATATAACCATCTATTGTGGTTTGTGACAATACCAAATATTATTGTAGTCGTCTAACATAATTTACATTACAATGAGATTTCTAATGGATTTGAATTTTTTTTTTAATTATTTACAACCACAATTATCAAATATTGTTAGCCATAGTGGAAAGCTTGTTAAAATATTTAATCAAATATTAGACGTTGGGTAGTGATGAAATAGAGTAAAATAGATGTAAGATGTTACCTTTCAAATTTGATAGTTTCTATGAGCTGATCTTTTACAATGTATATAATTATTCATAAAGTTTACATGGTACGACAAATCATTGTTTGCAGAAGTTTACAATGTGTGAAATTGATCCTAATTATGATTGTGCTTATTTGATAATGCAGGGAAACTGATATGGTGGCAAAGAAAAACATGGTATATCTCGAAAACTGATATTTTTGTATAGCGATGTTATAATCTTGTTTCCTTCTTTGCCGTTTGTTAATTTTGGAAACAATGAATACGTGGAAAAGACATAAATTTTTAACGTGAAACTAATAAAATTTTCAATGGCATTTGGTTGTAAATAAAAGAAAATTCTAAGGGTTAGTATATATGTGTACTTCTGTTTTAATAGAGTAGATTTATAATTATTTTTTTATCTATTTGTAAACAGTTTTGGATTATTTTTAAGAAACATCCTTAACATTTTTGAAGCAAAATTATATAATAGGTTCATATTACTGGATTTTATAAATTATTTTAATACATATTTGTTCAAATTTAATCAGAATATTATTGAAAAACTATCATAACTATTTTATATATAATTATTTTTGTTCAAACTTGTTTCTAGAAATAGAAAAATATAATTGTATATTAATACTTTAACCATAAACCGATTCACCATATAATTACATAATGTATATTTGCTAAACTTTATATTTGTAAAATATAAAATCTATTTATCTACTATGAACTTTTTAACTTTATAAATCTCCCTTTTCAAATTAATAATTCTTTAATGTTAATTTAAATGTTTAAACTTGTAAAATCAGTATTTATAAAGGTAAATATTAATGTTAGAATATATTAAACTCAATACAAGTAAAATTACTAAAATATTTTATTTCAATATATGGTGAATCGGGTTATAAATTTATAATTAAAGTGTTAGTTATAATTTTTTTGACGTTAAAAATAAGTTTGAATGCTCAAGATAAGAATTAAACTCGAAGAACTGTGTATTACAATAAGTTATAAAAATTTAATACACTGATCCATTATACTTTTAAAACCTAATAATTTTACTTCAAACAAAGTTAAGCGGGTTTATCACAAAATAAACTAAAACCAAACTGCTCTATAAGTAGATAAAGCAAGAAAAATCGAACAGATATTTTTGGTAAATCATATTATATAAAATATGATGAGAGTCTCGTTTCTTTATAAACTTTGATTTTATGTTTGTTTTTTTATTTGATGTTTGTTCTTCCTATCGATATTGATTATTTCCAAACATGTTTTGTGCGTTTGTTATATTCACTTTTTCTATCTCTTTAACACAAAAATGAGCCACATACAATATTTTGTGATCTACCATATGATTGACATCAAAAGGCAAAAATCATACAATTATGGTTGTGTTGTGACGAAATTGCTCTTGTCTCTCTCCTATAATACATTCATTTACAGACAAATACTGATACAACGATTTTCTTTCATTTTTCTGACAGCTTTTCTTTTAACAACACTTTATTACATGAGTTCATCTTTTACTTCTTTCTTCCACCAAGATTGTTTCTCTTTTTTTTAAGCAATCTATTCTCATTTTTGAACTATTGTTTCTCATACAAATTTCAAAATAATTGTCACTAAATAATAAATGAATCGCCGCACTCATTCTAAATTCAAATCAGTTATAAGAGAGAAATCACACTTCTACATAAAAGCATAGATCTGTTGTATTAAGCTTATATAAAAAATAGGTTAAATATTTTTTTTCTAGGTTTATGACAAACTATATTAGAATCCAAAAATATTTTTGATCTGTTTTATCATTGCTAAGAATATACATAAAGAAGTTTTCATGAGGTTTTAGTCAGCTCCAACGTTGGATCAGGTACTGTCGAAGCCTTTTTAAGGGTTTCGTCGTCGAAAAAAATCTGCCACTTTAAGCCACTGTCTTTGGGATATACTCATGGAAACACAATCAACCATTGAATTATTGCTTTGTTTCAGATGTTAATTGGGTTTGTCCATTATAACTTGAAAACTAAAAGAATTCAAACCAAGGAAAGAGAAAGAAGAACAAGCTTTGATAAATACTATTTCAGAAAATATATCTCGTAAGGAAGAGGAAAAAGAAAGTAAAAATAAAAGAGAAACTGACAAAAAAATAAAACATGTGAAAAAAGACAGCTAAGAAGGAGACCATTTGTCAGAGGCAACTATATGCTACATGCAAAGGCTGGAAGGTTATAATGGTCAGAAAAATATTTCAATCAAATCATGTATAATTGGCTAATTAAGGCATCTATTATGGGTATAACCACCAATTTTCTCTATATCATATCTACTAATCTGATGATGAGTCAACCTCATGTTTCTCTTTTTTTTTGCCATTCTTGATGTATACTTTCTAACTTAGCATTGTAAGTTTTTGATAAAACTTTTTTTCCTTCTCGAAAACTGGGACATACCACTGGATCGGAAAAGAACATAGTTTTTGGTATTTCTCCAAGATATAATAGTGAGAGACTCTTCACATTCATACCTCAAAAAAGTAGTGATATAGCGAAAGCAAAGACGATCAACAGATTCAAAGAAATGGTTATGACATACCAGTAGTCTACCAAATGAGTTTTAAAATTCTCAATATGGATGTTTCCTATTTGACGACAAAAAAGGATGTTCCTTATTTGACGATATGGGACATGAATATAAGACATAGAGAGCATGTAATTTGTTATAAAATAAACAAGTGATGACATTTTTCAAAAAAAATAGTGAGGATATACGTACCTAATAAAGATACCGCTCGCAGAACAACTAGCCTTCTAAAAATTCTCTAACATCTCTGTTCTCATACCATCTCTTCAATCTCTCTCTCTCCCAGGCTTCTAATTTGACAAGGTTTGGAAATAAAATTTGTGTTAAGATTCACTTATGGTTTATAAGCAATCGACATTTTAGCGTATGCATCTCATGTTTGGGTATTTAAGATGTTGTCTTTATTAAACATACACATGCATTTCTTTCTTGTCTCTCTTGTAGACCTGAACCCTTATAAAGAGACAAACTAGTTTTTCTCTCCTACCCGACAGGAGGATCAGAATGTTTCTCCATTAAAGTATTCATATTTGCAAGAAATATCAATGCAAAGTATTAACGTTTAGTACTCAAAAACAGATGAGATGAACAAAGCTGAGATGGCTGAACAACAACTAGGAGTGCTCAAGGCACTCGATCTTGCGAAAACACAACTTTACCATTTCACGGCAATTATCATCGCCGGTATGGGATTCTTTACAGATGCCTACGATCTTTTCTGTGTGTCCTTAGTGACCAAGCTCCTTGGCCGCCTCTACTATTTTAATTCATTGTCAGAGAAGCCTGGCTCACTTCCCCCTCATGTTGTGGCTGCAGTCAACGGTGTGGCTCTCTGTGGAACTCTTGCTGGTCAGCTTTTCTTTGGATGGCTCGGTGACAAGATCGGAAGGAAAAAAGTGTATGGTATCACTTTGATCATGATGATCGTGTGTTCTATTGCTTCTGGTCTCTCCTTCGGTGACAAAGCCAAGGGTGTCATGACCACTCTCTGCTTTTTCAGGTATAGCGGATATGGAGGTTTTAAAGATTATTGTTGTGTAAGTTTGATATCTATATTTAAAAAAAAAACATGTGTTAACAATTTGTGTTTAGGTTTTGGCTGGGATTTGGTATGGGAGGTGACTACCTCTTTCTGCCACCATTATTGTTGGGATTCGAGACTACGTCAGAGACTACCTCAGAGACTACGTCAGCGAATACTTCAGGGATTTCGCAAGATTTGGTGATGGAAATCAAACAAGATCGCATAACTTAAACCAAGACAAGGATTTCATATTAGGAAAAGGAAATATCACTTTATTGAATGTGATAGGTTCCTGGAAATATTACTTCTCATGGAGTTATGGAAGTTGCAAGTATTTTGGAATATTTCCTAATAGGTTTATGGAAAGGGGCGAATGCCCTAATCTAACTAGGTTAATGTAATAAACTCCTACTATATAAGAGGAGCTTGTGTGTACTCTTCTCTAGAACTTTGGGCAAAGTCCGAAAGGTCCAAAAGTGACCAAGCAAGCTGGCTTGTGGCTTGTGTGAGAGAGAGAGAGAGGTGCTATGTCTTTGTACTTGAGATTATAGTGAATTGCCTCATTGCCAGGCCCCAAGGACGTAACCACGTTTAGGTGAACCCTGGGATATCAAATTCTTGTGCCTATCTTCTATAATTCCGTGTTCTTCTTCTGTTCTCCATAGATCTACAAACTCATACTTTCTAACGTACTACGACAAGTGCATCAGAAAGTGCTTCAGCGAGTTTGTGTGGTGAGTTTTCCCAACAAAGTGGTATCAGAGCCTTAGGTGGTGTTAATCTCAATACCTAAAGTAAGGATTGAGGTGGAGCGGTTCGATGGGAAGGGAGACTTCTCGTTGTGGAAGAAGAGGATGCTTGTGCATCTGTCTGTCCTTGGTCTAAAGGATGTATTAGAAGAGTCCGAGTCACCTTCTGTCTCAGCGATGAAGAAGGATGAAGACGAGGATGTTTACAGGGAGCGGTTGGTGAAAGAGGAAGCTGGAAGGCTTGGAAGATCAGAGACGGTGATGAATCTGATCAGTCTCAGTGTGGGAGATCATGTGTTAAGGAAGAACGAGTTGTGTACTTCAACGGCTTCTTCATGGTCTATGCTGGAGATGTTATTTCTTTCCAAGACTCTACTGGATATAATTCACTTACATCACCTATTCTATATCTTTAAGATGGTTGATACTCGGAGTATAAGAAGATCAATGGCTTCTGGAAGATGGTGTCTTACCTATCAAGCGTGAATGTAACTGTGTCAGAGGAGGTGCAAAGACGATTCTGTTGTTTGAATCTGCTACCTTCACAGTTCGGCTCTCTCAAGGAAACACTTAAGTACGGCAAGGATGTTTTGTCGTTGTAAGAGGTGACGGTGCTGCAAGGTCTAAAGATCAAGATCTTTAAACCTCTAGGGTTTCACATGATGATGGTGAAGGATATTATGCTAGAGGCGAGTCTGAGAAAAAAAGATCTTGTGAGGAAGGATAGGGTCGGTTCTAGATCAAGCTCAGGGTCTAGAATTACCTGCTGGTTCTGTGAGAAGCAGATGAACACCAGGAATAACTGTTATGTTACAAAGAAGAAGTATGACAAAGAAGCTGAAGTAGTGGGTGTGATAGATCCTGGTCCAGAGGGTGATGCACTATCGGTAACAGATATGCAGCGTCATGATAAGTGGGTGATTTGTTCTGGATGTTCTTACTACAGGTCGTGTAGGAAGGATTGTTTTTCACATGGTTCAAGAGCTGACTTCAGGGAAAGTACTTCTTGGTAATGATTGCGCGGTAGGAGTGCAATGGATTGGTACAATCAACAAAGCTTATGGAGGTTCGGTTAAGACACTCACAAGATGTCAGGTATATTCTGGAATTAAGAAGGAACCTGGTATCTACTGGAATCTCGGTTTATTAAGCTTGGAGCATATTGGCGGACGTGGGAAGACTAAGTTTTACAAGCATGGTAAGCTAGCTCTTCAAGGAACTGTGTCTCAGTCATTGTACCTGTTAGATGGAGAAACTGCATCAGGTGAAATATATAGCAGCGGCAGAAAGAAACCATCTATGGATGAGACAGTCTTGTGGCATAGACGTCTTGAGCACATGAGTATGAAGAATCTACAGATTCTTGCCCCGGAAGGGGATGATCGATAAGGAGGACGATTGGAGTTTTGGAGTTCTGTGAGAGTTTTGGGAAATATGATACATGTAAAGCTTTCAGGTATGTACATGCGGTTTTGTGTGTAGATCTCCAAATGTAACTTCAAGTCTGGTGTGGATGTTACCCTCAAGGTGACCTTGCGAATGGTACCATGTGGTCTTGTTGTCGAAAGTCTTCTTAACCAAGGGAGTTAAGCGGCATGTTCCGTTGGTACAGACGGCGGTGCAAGATGGGTATGTATTATTTTTTGCTGGAAGGTTGAAGAATCACTGGTTTAGGTGGTCCTTGTTTTAGGAGGGTGGTTATAATACTGTAATCCACGGTTTTATATTATTGATGAGGACACTACGTCAGACCAGAAGTTGAGACTTCAGGTGGAGCTGTTGACGAAACGGCTGATATAGTTGCTGACGTAGATGTTGAACAAGGTGACACTGCATCAGACCGGAAGTTGAGACTTCAGGTGGAGCTGTTGACGAAACAGCTGACATAGCTGTTGATGCAGATGTTGAGCAAGGTGAAAGTCTTGAAGGATGTCAGTTAGGAATGGACAGAGTATGAAGAAGAACAGTGCCACCTGCACAGTACTCTGAATCCGAGGATGTAGCAGGTTTTATGCTATATGTAGCTGATGAGGTATGTGCTGAAGAACCTCGAGACAATCATGGAGCGATGAGCAGCAAAATAAATTGATCAATGGGATGAATCATGGGGGTGAAGAGATGACTTCACTGGATAAGAACCAAACCTAAAAGCTTGTGAGAAGGCCTGAGAAGCGTGAAGCGATTGGCTGCAAGTGGATGTGTTAAACTGGAGTCTGGTACAACTGGTGTTGAGAAGCCTGGATTCGAGGCTTGGTTAAGTTGCAAAGGGATATTCTCAGAGAAAGGGAATTGATTATCAAGATGTATTTTCACCCATCGTGAGACATGTATCTGTGAGGTTTTCTGCTACAGAGAACTTTGACTTTGAGCAACTTGGTGTAAACCGGCTTTTTCTTCATGGAGTATTTGAAGAATGGATTTACATAAAGCAACCAGGAGGATTTCAGCTTGATGGAAGAGAATATCACGTGTCTCTACTTCATAAGAGGAGTGTGTCAACACCTGCTGGTGTACACTTCAGAGCGTCTGCTGTAGTAGATGATGAAGCAGATATGAATGGATGATATTCCATGTACAAGGAGTGATCTGTTATATGGGTTGGTTAGCAGGTTTATGAGTAAGCCTTGGATGGTTCATTGGACTGCGTGGGAGATGAGATACCTCACGGGAACACAAGATCAGACTATGCTTCAGAGAAGAATGAAGTGTTTATAATTGAAAGATTTTGTGATTCGGATCTTTTGCTCCTGGTTTGGACAAAAGATTGTTGATCTCGGATTATGTTTACATGGCTGGTGGTGATACAATCAGCTGGAGATCAAGACTACAAACTGTAGTAACTCTGTCAACGACTAAAGCAGAGTGTATGGCACTGGTTGGAGGTGTCATAGAAGTGGCGCTGGTAGGAGGTGTCATGGAAGGAATGTGGTTAAAAGTGGCTTAGTGTAAGAGCTTGGATTCAAGCAAGACACGGTGGTGATATCGTGTGACTCTCAACGTTCATTGTTTCCAGTAAAGAACAATGTGGATCATGAGAAGGCTAAGCACGTCAGTAGAAAGGTGCACTTCATCAAGGATATCGCTCAAGGTAATGCAAGTGTGTAGAAGTTAAATACTTCAAGGGATCCTGCTGATATTGTAACCAAGGTGGTTCCTGAGTTTGAGGAAGCTGTTAAATTTCTTGGGATGGTCGAGAGCATCGACTTCATCTGGTAAAGCACGAGTTTGCTTAACCTAAGTAGTGGATCATGTTTGATGTCATCAAGGTGGAGTTTGTTGGGATTCGAGACTACGTCAGAGACTACCTCAGAGACTACGTCAGCGAATACTTCAGGGACTTCGTCAGTCAAGATTTGGTGATGGAAATCAAACAAGATCGCATAACTTAAACCAAGACAAGAATGTCATATTAGGAAAAGGAAATATCACTTTATTGAATGTGATAGGTTCCTGGAAATATTACTTCTCATGGAGTTATGGAAGTTGCAAGTATTTTGGAATATTTCCTAATAGGTTTATGGAAAGGGGCGAATGCCCTAATCCAACTAGGTTAATGTAATAAACTCCTACTATATAAGAGGAGCTCGTGTGTACTCTTCTCTAGAAATTTGGGCAAGGTCCGAAAGGTCCAAAAGTGACCAAGCAAGCTGGCTTGTGGCTTGTGTGAGAGAGAGAGAGGTGCTATGTCTTTGTACTTGAGATTATAGTGAATTGCCTCATTGCCAGGCCCCAGGGACGTAACCACGTTTAGGTGAACCCTGGGATATCAAATTCTTGTGCCTATCTTCTATAATTCCGTGTTCTTCTTCTGTTCTCCATAGATCTACAAACTCATACTTTCTAACGTACTACGACAAGTGCATCAGAAAGTGCTTCAGCGAGTTTGTGTGGTGAGTTTTCCCAACAATTATGTCTGAATACGCAAATAAGAAAACTCGTGATGCATTCATCGCTGCCGTGTTCTCCATGCAAGGTGTCGGTATTTTAGCTGGAGGTTTCGTGGCACTTGCCGTCTCTTCCATTTTCGACAAAAATTTCCCAGCTCCAACGTATGCAGTCAATAGAGCTCTCTCAACGCCTCCTGAAGCTGATTACATTTGGAGAATCATCGTCATGTTTGGTGCTCTACCTGCAGCCTTGACTTACTACTGGCGGACGAAGATTCCTGAAACCGCTCGTTACACCGCTTTGGTTTCCAAGAACATCAAACAGGCGACACAAGACATGTCCAATGTCTTGCACGTAGAGCTTGAGATGGAGGAAAGAGCTGAAGATATCGTTCAAGACCCTAGACTTAACTATGGCTTGTTCTCCAAGGAATTCGCCAAACGACATGGTCTTCCCTTCCTCGGATGTACCTCTACTTGGTTCTTGCTTGACATTGCCTTCTATAGCCAAAACTTGTTCCAAAAGGATATTTTCTCGTCTATCGGATGGATTCCAAAGGCAGCAACCATGAATGGAATCCACAAGGTTTTCATGATCGCCAGGGCACAAACCCTCATTGCACTTTGCAGTACTGTCCCTGGTTATTGGTTCACGGTGGCGTTTATTGATATTATGGGAAGGTTTGCAATCCAGTTAATGGGATTCTTCATGATGACTGTGTTTATGTTTGCCATTGCCTTTCCTTACGACCACTGGATCAAACCAGATAACCGTATTGGATTTGTGGTTATGTACTCCCTCGCCTTTTTCTTTGCTAACTTTGGACCAAATGCAACCACTTTCATTGTTCCAGCTGAGACCTTCCCTGCCAGGCTAAGGTCCACATGCCATGGTATATCAGCCGCGACAGGTAAAGCAGGAGCCATTGTGGGAGCTTTTGGATTCTTATACGCAGCTTAGCCACAAGATAAGACCAAGACGGACGCAGGATACCCACCATGTATTGGAGTCAAGAATTCGTTGATCATGCTTGGTGTCATTAACTTTGTTGGTATGCTCTTCACCTTCCTTGTCCCTGAGCCCAAAGGTAAGTCCCTTGAAGAGCTCTCCGGAGAAACTGAAGTTGAGAAATGATTAAGGCGTCATATTTACAGTTCTTTTTATCGCTTGCGCTTAACTAAATTTACTGTGTTTTGGGATGCTTGATGTGTTGTTTGTAATGGTGCACCTCTGTATTTTTTTCTTGTGTCACAAAATTTGATCAATCACTTGATCATATCGCTACGTAGTCTACGTTGATTGCTTATGTCAATAACACCGTTTTTTAATGCTGAATAATTATGCTATTACAAATATAAAAAATATTACAGACGGTAATTTTACCTGCTTATGTCAATAACACGCTATTAATTTTTTAAAGTTACTATTATTATTATTATTGTTATTATTATTATTGTTATTATTATTATTATGTTTATACGTGTCTACATCTTTCAAAACAACTAAACATATAAAACCACTTTAAACATGATTTTTTTTTTCATTTAGCTTTTGCAGGTATCCTCCACATAGATCATTTTTTATCTCAAAATGAGTTTTTATAAAAAAAAAATATTACTTCAAAATGAGTTTACAAGATAAATTAGTTTAAACTAAATGATGTACCACACCCTAATAGATATGATATTGTCTGAGTTGGATCGATGGATTGAAAGATATTTTTCTATGGATATATGATAGAAACTAAGTCCACTAGGACATGAATTTACATATTAAATGGAAATACTTCTGCCAGTGTCTTCCGGATATCTTACGTTTATCGAATATGCTTTGTTTTAACAATGATTTTGACTTTTGCCAAATGATAGGTAATCTTCATTGCTATATCTATCCAGATTGTCAATCCTCAAATGTCAACTATTAGAGTTGAACAATTATTCTTTTTCGAATTGAATATAAAATTTATTCAATTTAAAAAATGTTTGTCAACCATTAGAGTTAACCAATTTTTTTTCAAATTGAATATAAAATTTATTCAAATTAGAAAAAAACATTGTGTCACATCAAGTGTCTTCTTTAGAGTTTTAAAAAGGAACACAAAGCTTTAATATAAAGAAACTGAAACTTGAAGGATTTGAACTTAGACTAGATTGAGCTGCAAACTATGTTAGAAGAGTTAAATGATTCGACTACAAAAAATGGAGAAATATGTAATCTCTTGACTTGTGTTGGCACAAAAATCCTTCTAATCAAAACTCAACATAAAACGATAAATATTAAGAACATGTAAATTGTAATAGTCCTTATTTTAATTATTTCTTATCTTAGTTTAAGAAAATGATTGTTTATATTGCAGACAGTAATAATTGCAAATTTGGAATCAATCATACGTTTATATATAATAAATTTCCATTTGTGCAGGTAATTTCTAACTCGAGAAACTAATATCAAATTCATAACTTACTGTAAAATAGAGTGGAAAATGCTATCATTAGCGATAAAAGATTATTATTCTATAGATAGACTAATGTTTTTTTGTTTATTCATGAATGTATTTTCTATTCTATTTTACAGTAAATTATACAATTGAACTAGAGATGATCTAATACACGTCATTAGTTATGGTTGTATTGCAAATTATTCTGGCTCCCAATATCTATCGGTATTATATTATATGATTTTTCAAATTAGAAAAGCTTGTATCAAATTGTATTATTAAAAATTAATTAATTTAAAATTTAGATTCTGAATAATTTTTTGATTATTTTATCAATAGTTAAACTTTGTTGGACAAAATTTGTGGTCAAAGCAATTTTTTTTAATTTCACTGATCGTATTAATCTCAGAAATTTAATTTATTCACCAAAACATTTTTTATTTTAACTTTTTCAAAAATAATTATTTTATTTAATCATTCTCATCTTCTTCTTATATTTACAACATTATCATTGTCATGAATATACTAACTACCACACACAATCAATTTCAAACTATAAATACATTTACAATTGACATCAACATCGTATTTCATTTCTTACACATACAACTCATTTCTCTTCGCGTTCTCTCTCATTTCATCCAAATTCTCAACTTTTTATTTCAAAATTCATAAGCTTATTGAAGTTACTCAAATTCATGATTCTTACTCAAGAAGAACGAGTGGATAACTTCATCAAGAATTTTTATGTGATTTGAAAAGCTAAACATGAATCGTACCGGATTTAAGAATGATAAATTGAATTTTTCAGATAAATTCCGCGACAAAGATCTTATGAAGATCTTACGAAAACAGAGAATATATTTTTGTGCTGAGAAATGATTAAGAGGCGTCAAAATAGATTTTTTATTGCTTCTGTTTAACTAAATCTTGTTTTATAATTTACTGTTTTTGCGATGCGTGGTCTGATATTTGTAAGGGTGCACCTCCTACTAAAAAAATTGATTGGTTAATTAAAAAGTTACTAGATTTTGACCCGCCCTCAAAAGGGCGGGTATATTTTTTGTTTTAAATTTAATTTTTTGATATTTGTGTTTTTGTTTCTGATTATATTTTTATTTTTTTATAATCACATTTGTATATAAATTTTAATCAAAATATTTTTTAAAAATAATAGCAATTTAAAAATTAATCCTATATACGCACGGTTAAAGCTGGATTGCGGATCGAACTCACCCGCTGATGCGCCAATCCCCGGATTTTCAATTTTGTTTTGGTTAAAATATACCCGCACAACCCGCAAAAAATTATATAAAAACTATATCGGATTACATAAAATCTCCAGATTTATCAATTCTCTTGACCTGTCCGAATGAGGGCGTCAGACCACTACCTAAAAGTTTATCATTAAAAGTTTTCTTATGAATTTTTTTTGTCAAACAGTTTTCTTATGATTTGACATGGAGTTGCAGTCATATATTTCATCTTGGTTTTAATATTATCGTTATAGAAAAGATCAGGATATAAAAAGATTACTTAGAACTTCCACTTCGTTTTGGTCGTCCTATAGCTTTCATTTGCTTTTCAACAACCTTTCCAACTTAAAAAACTTGCAAAGACAGATAATTAAGAAGAAAAGGAACTTTTGTTAAACAAAAAATTGTTTTAAAAATTAATTACATGATTAAGACTACTTTAAATCTCTAACAAAAATAATAAATTACTTGTTTGAAAGAAAACTAAAAAGAAATCAAAACAGCCCCACTTCGCTACGACCGAACTCGTCGGAGTTCACAACAGTTTCGTCCGGCCAAGAATCTCCGAGAAGCTTCAAAAGCATCTGAGCTTTCCTCTTCGTTCTCTCCGTACAATCACTCTGCACCAAAAGCAGCAACTGCGTCACCAATCCCGCCGCCGCAGCCTCGTCTATACACCTTTCCTCCGCCGTGCATAACGCCAGCAACGCTCCCGCCGCATACTCCATCGCTCTATCCGACACTCTCAAGATCGTCTTCACAAGAAGCGGCACCGTCAAAGCATGCTCTCCGAATGCCGCGCATCCTTCCGGGATCCGGCAGAGAAGCTCCACCGTCGGTAAACCCCTCTCCATATTGCACCTATCGAAGTCCGCCGCCAAACGGTCGATTAGAGTCCCCGGAGCTCCGGTGGAGGTCGCGAGATTTATCATCGAGTAGACATGGATGTTTCTGAGATTTCTGATATCTATACATATACAAGAAGATATAACGATTGATATTAGGGTTGCAACTTTTGTAATGGTGTATTGTTTACAAATAAGTTGTGGTTCTTGTTATTAATTTTGTTTGGGTATTCGGGTTTAACATTATTGATCCGGTTAGTTAAAAAATCGTATGATATAATGTAGTGGAATAGTTTGTCACGTTTTGTTATATTAAACAGGGTAAGACCAAAAAAATTTAAAAATGAAAAGGTCCAAAACAACTTGCATAAGTCGATTTTTCAAGACTGCTTCCCTTTTAGTAGTATAGATTAAGCCAAATTTCACATGTACTGTAAGTTTTGTTCAATACAAAATACTCATACGAATATGAAATACCTTTTAAACAGCAGTATTTTTGCAAAGCTATATGTGCCCAGCCAATATGTCGTAAGTCGATTTTAAATAAGAAAATATAAAAAAACCTAAAATAATAAGAAAATATAGGAGATATGTATACTCAAAATTTTATTTCATTTAAAGAAACGCATTTTAGTAATTATAGAAAGTTGACTAAGGTTCATATATATATATGTTCTTCGCCTTATTTTATCATGCAAAGCACAACCTGTTATAAAAGGAAGTTCACAAAATACACTCATGTACGAACTAATTGACTCCGTAGCAAAAAAAAAAAAAAACGTGCGACAGTACGGATCCTATGGCGTCTATTGATTTTTGTTTTCTCTCTAAATGAATAGTTTTCTTATAATGGAAAAGTATTTCCCTCTAAATTTTATTTGTTACTTTAATAATGCACACCCAATTTATTATCTGTCAAGATCCGAGTCTCGTCACAAACTAATTATCGTCGTGGATAGTGAATATTGATTAATTGTAAATTTGTATTAAAGTGTAATGTAATATGCTATGAGGATTTCCATATCATACAGATAAAATCCGGCTGTGTATATGATTTACACCTGATTATTCTTGTTCTTATTACTGTCACATGCTTATAGTTCACTTTAAGATTTTTGGATTACAATCTTCAAAAAAAAACAAATAAGATTTTGGACTACGAGTCCAGATAATTTTTGGATTACAATCTTAAGAGAATATAGATATTTGGACTACGAGTCCAGATTAATATGTGAATATGCAAAGAAATTGGAAATTTTATGAGTTGCTAAGTAGGTAATGAATTATCAAAAAAGGAACATTAGAAAAACTAACCACATTTGAACAAAAGAAAAAAGAAAACTAACCACAAACTTCAGTCAAAAAAAAAACTAACCACAATTGATAAAAAGTGTGTTCATGGAATTGCAGATTGGAAGCTATATTATCGTTTTGTGATACATATTCATATAATATATATTTATACATATTAGTATTAAATTTTATAAATTGCTGTTACTTATTGTTTAAGTTTTATCTACTCTACAAAATTTATGAAATATATGTTAGATATCACGAAAAACTATTTGTAAGCTTTTCTATAAACTCAGTTTTGTTATTAGATCTCATGGAATCCCCGACTTTTTCTTAATGTAGAAGTATTAATTAATTAATTGCTTACTCAATCGCTAAACAAAAGGATTCTTATTGAAAGGTTTAAAATTAAGATCTAAATGTAAAATTAGAAGTTTTGGGTGTAAATTACTTATATGTTGATGCGTGTCATGATACTAAAATATATGAACCAGCATGGGTTGCACCTGTATATATATGAACAAGTTCTCTTTACATTGATTTCGTCAAACTTCAAAACGTTTTGTGTGATATGTAGATCATAGTTTGTACTTTTTATTTGACCAAAAAAAAGTCTGTACTTTTTTACTTTATTTTAATTAATGAAAACGCTTTGACAAAAAAAAAAATATGTTAAATAACGGCTGTTGTTTTGCGGCTAACACATATACTCCCTCTGTTTCATTATAAGTGTCGTTTTAGACTTGTACACACGGATTAAGAAAGCATTTAATTTTGCATATTTTCAATATAAAAACATCATTTCCGATACAATTCAACCAATAGATTAATAGAATGGAGAATAAAGTTAATAAATTTTGCATTGAAACTCTAAAACGACATTTATTTTGCAACGAAAAAAATTCTCTAAAACGACACTTAATATGAAACGGAGGGAGTATTAAATAGATTAATTTTGGGGTTCATTTCCTAGGGATGAACATGCAACCAATAAAAATTCGTCTTTTTATATTTGGTAGTTTTAAAAAATAAAATAAAATATTATCAAGTTATGTTATATTTTAAAAATAAAAAATAATAATAGTTGCAAATTTCTTTTTTAAATATTATCATCAAAACATTAAACCTTAAATTCTAGACCCTAAACTTTTGGTAAACCCTAAACCTTAAAATCTAAATCTTTGGATAAATCCTAAATCCTCGAATTTCTTAAGAAAAATATTCTTAACACATCTAGCGAAACACTAAACTGTAAATACTAAGTCTTAAATATTAAACCATAAATTTTTGGGTAATCATAAACCCTAGAATTTAGGATTTATCTAAGTGATGACAAAAAAAAAATTATTTAAGTATTCATGATTTACCTAATGGTTTAGTATATATCCAAAGTTTGGATTTAGGATTTAGAGTTTAGGATTTAGTGTTTTGGTGACAGTATTAAAAATGTTTAAAAATATTTTTTGTTTGCAACTACAATTGTTTTTATTTGTTTTACTTTTTAGTTTTAAAAATATAATATAATTTGATAATATTTTATTTTACTTTTTTAAATATACTAAATATAAAATAACGAAATTCTATTGGTTGGTAAACCTATAAATTCAAAATTTTCTATATTATATATCGACGACAATCCAAATGGATGACTTGCCAATTGAATAATGAAAATCAGAAAAGCAGGCGATCACGTTGCTTGTACGGTTGTACCTCTTTCTCTTTTTAGAAATCGCTTTCCTTTTTTATTTTAATGTGTGCTCTCCCCTCCTCTATAAATTGCAACCATAATTGTTCATTTCTTGTCACCGCATCTTTCTTTCTCATTCTAACTTTCACAGAGGTTCTTAGTCGTCTTTAAAGCGGATTAAGGTGAATACTTGCCTCCATCTAATTTGTTGTCTATATACCTTATCATGTAGGGCTTTTCCCGTGTGAAAATATATCACCAAAATAGTTTTTTTTCACTATTTGATGTTTTACATAATCTTCGCCTTATGGAGGTATAATATTTATAATAATAAAAAACGATCCTACCATGATCTTTTAGAGCTTACTATATATTGTTCTTTTCTAGAAAGAACGAAGCCTGTAGAAAATCCTTTTACAAAAAAAAAGAAAAACGTACCATCATCTCTAAAAACTTACGTAGTTGTTACATATGACTTTTTCGCATATATGTGGAAGTTTTACGTAGCAGAATTTATTAACTAAAATCTATAATTCTTTATCTTGATTGGACATAGAGCTCAGGGCAATGGCTGAACAGCAACTAGGAGTGCTCAAGGCACTCGATGTTGCGAAGACGCAACTTTACCATTTCACGGCAATTGTCATTGCTGGTATGGGTTTCTTTACCGATGCATACGATCTCTTCTGCGTCTCTTTGGTGACCAAGCTCCTTGGCCGTCTCTACTACTTCAATCCGTTGTCGGAAAAGCCTGGCTCACTTCCCCCTCATGTTGCTGCGGCAGTCAATGGTGTGGCCCTCTGTGGAACCCTTGCTGGTCAAGTCTTCTTCGGATGGCTTGGTGACAAGCTCGGGAGGAAAAAAGTTTACGGTATCACTTTAATCATGATGATTTTGTGCTCTGTCGCTTCCGGTCTCTCCTTTGGTAACAAAGCCAAAGGTGTCATGACCACTCTTTGCTTCTTTAGGTAATACGCAAGATTTACTAATATATATATATATATATTTCTTTTAAGAAAACATATATTAACATATATAACAATTTTTCTCTTAGGTTTTGGTTGGGATTCGGTATTGGAGGTGACTACCCTCTTTCTGCTACTATCATGTCTGAATACGCTAATAAGAAGACTCGTGGTGCTTTCATAGCTGCTGTGTTCGCTATGCAAGGTATTGGAATCTTGGCCGGAGGATTTGTGGCACTTGTTGTATCTTCCATATTCGACAAGAAGTTCCCAGCACCAACCTATGCAGTCAACAGGGCTCTCTCAACGCCTCCTCAAGCTGATTACATCTGGAGAATCATTGTCATGTTTGGTGCTCTACCCGCAGCCTTGACCTATTACTGGCGAATGAAAATGCCAGAAACCGCTAGATACACCGCTTTGGTGGCAAAGAATATTAAACAGGCTACCCAAGACATGTCCAGAGTTTTACAAGTGGAGCTTGAAATGGAGGAAAGAGCTGAGGATATCGTTAAAGACCCAAGACTTAACTATGGCTTGTTCTCCAAAGAATTCCTTAGACGCCATGGTCTTCCCCTCCTTGGATGTACTTCCACTTGGTTCTTGCTTGACATTGCCTTCTACAGCCAAAATTTGTTCCAAAAGGATATCTTCTCGGCTATCGGGTGGATCCCCAAGGCATCAACCATGAACGCCGTCCATGAGGTTTTCAAGATTGCTAGGGCACAGACTCTCATCGCTCTCTGCAGTACTGTCCCAGGCTACTGGTTCACGGTTGCGTTCATTGACATCATTGGAAGATTTGCGATCCAGCTAATGGGATTCTTCATGATGACTGTGTTCATGTTTGCCATTGCCTTTCCTTACGACCACTGGATCAAACCAGACAACCGCATCGGATTCGTGGTTATGTACTCTCTCACTTTCTTCTTTGCCAATTTTGGACCGAATGCAACAACCTTCATTGTACCGGCTGAGATCTTCCCGGCTAGGCTAAGGTCCACATGCCATGGAATATCAGCAGCGACAGGTAAAGCTGGAGCCATCGTGGGAGCTTTTGGGTTCTTATACGCAGCTCAGCCACAGGACAAGACCAAGACAGACGCAGGATACCCACCAGGCATTGGAGTCAAGAACTCACTGATCATGCTTGGTGTCATTAACTTTGTCGGTATGCTCTTCACGTTCCTTGTTCCTGAGCCCAAGGGTAAGTCCCTTGAAGAACTCTCCGGTGAGACTGAGGTTGAGAAATGATCACGACAAAACTGTTGTATTACATTTTCAAATTATATTATTTCGAGTTTCATGTTTGCTTTTATTTTGCAATATATTTCTTCCCTGCTCTTGACGTTATGATGTTCTATTTGTGAATTTTGACTTTTCTCCATTATGCTTATGTATCTTGGATTTAATTGAGTTTTGCGATCTTTGGAAAATTAAGTCCCTCTTTCCAAACCTTCAAAGCATACATTACACTCCGGGCTTTGCTTTTTTTTTCTTTTTTGAGAAAGTCTACCGGGCTTTGTTACATATTTGATTATTTGATCTTTTGGACTAATTCTTCATTTTCGGTCACGTACCTCAAATTAAACCTCTATAATTTGTATCATATATAAATGAAAAAACGAAATAACGTAACAAAGTACCTATATTTCAGATTATTATAATAGCTAGAAATATGCCTGGAGCTTTTAATTTCTATATTGAGGCATATTGAAAAGAATATACTACTCAGTAACAGTATTTTATCGATTTCAAACAAAAAAATCTCCCCTAAAATTTATCAAAATATATCGATCTAAAATATATATAATTTTTTGAAACAACTGTTATAATAAATCGCCAAAAGTAATTAATTATGGCATTATGCTCATTTTCGAAGAGAATATGCTCATCTCTGTGTCTCTCTATATATAACGCACCCATAACAACTATTCCTCAAGAGTCTGCAACTACAGAGTAAACAGAATCTCAACCATTGTAATCACTTCGTTCCTAATTTTACTTAGTTTCTTACCAAACTTATACATATTTGTGTTTGCAAATATTATCAGATGTTTCAACACGGAAACTAGTTTGTTCTATGAATCATGAATGTGGCATGAGAGAAACCTTGGCACATGATCTTTCTGTGTTTGATCTCTTTAATCTCAATAGTTTGTTGATAGATTTTTGTGATTCAAAAACGTATGTAACTTCCAAATGCTTAACTAGCGTATCTTTTTTTTTTTAACCTAGCGTATCTTGTTATAGCAACTTCTCCTCTATATAATAATAAATTGTTTTGTTCACTTGTTTTGTTTTCAGAGTCGAGACAACTGAGAGAAGAAACTTGACATGGCTAACGAAGGACAAAAAAGCAGCATTTTGACAGCTCTTGACAATGCAAAGACTCAATGGTATCACGTCACGACTGTCATAATCTCCGGTATGGGTTTCTTTACGGACTCATACGATCTCTTTGTGATATCTCTCATCACGAAGCTCCTAGGTCGGATCTACTATCAGAAACCTGGCTCCTCCACTCCAGGAAGCCTCCCTGACGGCATCTCTGCCACAGTGAGCGGTGTGGCCTTTGCCGGAACGTTTCTCGGACAGATTTTCTTCGGGTGTCTCGGAGACAAGCTCGGCCGTAAGAGAGTCTACGGTTTGACTCTCGTGATCATGACCTTATGCTCCATTTGCTCTGGTCTTTCCCTTGGTACCGACCCTAAATTCGTCATGACAACGCTCTGCTTTTTCCGCTTCTGGCTCGGGTTTGGCATCGGTGGTGACTACCCTCTATCGGCTACGATCATGTCCGAGTATGCCAACAAACGTACACGTGGTGCGTTCATAGCGTCGGTTTTCGCCATGCAAGGGGTTGGGATCTTAGCCGCGGGAGGTGTTTCGTTACTTGTCTCGTACATTTTCGAGCTTCATTTTCCATCTCCAGCTTATATGGTCGACCCGGTCACCTCCACCGTTCCGCAGGCAGATTACGTTTGGAGGATCATCCTGATGTTAGGAGCTATACCGGCTCTCCTTACTTACTACTGGCGTGTGAAGATGCCTGAAACCGCTCGTTACACTGCTCTAGTCGCTAAGAGTGCGGAGAAAGCTGCTTCGGATATGTCTAAGGTTCTTAACGTAGACATTGAGGCCTCTTCCGCGCAGCATGATCAAGCTAGGGTTTCTTCAGACGAGTTTGGCTTGTTCTCCCTCAAATTCCTCCAGCGCCACGGACTCCACCTACTCGCAACAACAACCACATGGTTCCTCTTGGACATAGCTTTCTACAGCCAAAACCTGTTCCAGAAAGATATCTTCACCACCATTGGTTGGTTACCCCCACCAAAAACCATGAACGCTATCCAAGAGCTCTTCATGATCTCTAAGTCACAATTTTATATCGCTCTTTGCGGTACCGTTCCTGGTTACATTGCTACCATTTTAACCATCGACAGGATGGGACGGTACAAGATTCAGGTCCTTGGATTCTTCATGATGACGTGTAGCTTGATTGGTCTAGCCATACCGTACCACCATTGGACCTTACCTGATAACCGAATTGGTTTCGTTGCTCTCTACTCCCTCACTTTTTTCTTTTGTAACTTCGGACCTAACGCAACCACTTTCATTGTCCCTGCTGAGATTTTTCCGGCGAGGCTTAGGTCGACTTGTCATGGTATCTCGGCCGCTTCCGGTAAAGCCGGTGCGATGGTTGGTTCTTTTGGTTTTGCTGCTTTGACGAAAGCTCTGGGGATGCGGTATACGTTACTGACCTTGGCAGGAATCAGTTTTGTTGGCATGTTGTTGTCGTTGGTTCTTGTTCCGGAGCCTAAGGGGAAATCGCTTGAGAATCTTTCCGGGGAAACTGGACCGGAGAAAATCAAGGAGACAATTGTTGTTTAGATTTTTTTCCCTTAATTATCAGGGTTTGTTAGGAACTTTTCTTTTTGTTTTTTTCTTCTAAATATCAGATTTTCTGTAGTTTGTTTTGGTTATTTCTCAATAATCGTACTCTATTATGTGTTCTTTAATCAGAGTTATAAGAAAATAATTATTTTCAAATCGATATCTGATTTATTTTTTTCTTCCTTGTTTTTCTAGAGCAAAACAACAAACATTTTTTTTTGTTACGCGCTCGCCCACACTAATTTTTATTATGTTTTTCTCTAATCAGATTTGGATAATTAGCAAAAGAGCTGTTAAAAATAAATACTATAAACTGATATTTTATCGAGGAGCCAAACGACAAACATATTTATAACAAACGAGCGATAAAAATAGATAGCTTGTTGTAACTGAAAAATATTCAATAAAGGAATCTATACTATTATTTATGAAGTGATTTTACTTTTTTGTCATTTTCTCTATGATTTTAGGTAAATTTTTTAATATTCATATTTATGATAAGTCATTAATTTAATTAATATTATTATTTAAAATTATATTTTGATATCTATACATTTATATGATATTTAAGATATGATATTTAAGATAATTAATAAACATTAACATATTCTACTGATATATATATATATATATATATATACTATTATTTTTAAAAGATATATTTTATATATAATAATTATCATGATATTTAGGACATTGAATTAATAAATAGATATAATCAACTGGTATTAAAAATATATACTGATAATATTATCATTATTTTATCTTATCTTTAGTTTATGATTTCAATAATTAATATTATATCCAGTTTTCTGATTTTTATTGGAAATATTGATCAAATAAATATTATTATAAAATCTATATATAATATACTTATATATCTGAATTAATCGGTTTCTTTAGTTTACTTGGTTTGATCGCTTAATATACGGAACCATATCCATATATTGCATGTTTTTTCAAATAATATCTATTTGGTTTATATGGTACTACGAAATCCAAACTATTTTCTATTTATGTTTGGTTTTAAATAATTCAGTTTTACCGGATTAAATACTCCTAGGCTATCATTATTTTGTTGATATTTTATAGTTATGTTTTTAAATTTAGTGTCACATGATTTTTTTTCAGTCCAAACACAATATGTGTTTAATTTCAAATACAAATTTTCTAATTTAATTATTACTATAGAAAAGATTCTGATCCAAAATCTATATTACATAAATAAAACTATGAATAAAAGAACATAACTTAATATATTGGTTACCAATATGAATATCGAAATTTTATAATTTACAATAATTTAAAATTTGTATATAATTAATTTATTATTTTTTATAAAAATAAACATTAGAATTAAAGATTGTTAAGTATATAGATATATTAATCCGCACAAGGTGCGGGACATCAACCCGTTTTACATAAATATCATATATTTTAGGATTTATTACCAGAATCAAATAAAACTTTTTTTACTACTACCATTTTTAAATATACCGCGTGTCTTTTTATTACGTTGCGACAAAAAACACATTTATAAGAATACAATTATTTTTATGCCACGTAACCAAAAAAATCAGCATCACGTAGGAAATTGTAAACATGTATTAATGAATTTAACCGTAAAGAGATACGAAAAATGTCAGCTAAGTTATTGGTGCGTCGCGACTGAGTTTTACACCATGGCTGATTTATGAGATATGGGCTGGCTTAATACTATAAGTCAGCCGTTCGTTAAAGCTGATTTACGGAAATCGGATTGATTTATGAGATAACAGCTAATTTTCGAATAGAAGTTACAGCTAATTTATACATCGGCAGACTAATTTATGGAAATATAAAAGATAAGTTCAGTCCATAGTACGACACCATGTTATTTCTCAATTTAATCCAATATCTCGAACAGAAAATTATGATTATCGGATATAATAAACTACTAGATCTTGACCCGCGCTTTGGAAGCGCGAAATATTTTACGATAAAAAATTTCACTAATAACTTAACAAATATTTTGTTAACTAAAGAGTGTGTATTTAAAATATTTTTGTATTTAAATCAGTGTTTTTAAATTTAACCCGATTATGATTATACCGGTTAATCCGGAGATCTAACAATTCAATTTAGTTTTTTAAAATATTCATATTAAAAAGTCATTAAAACCTGAGACTAACCGATTGAACTCATGGATGACCGATATATAATCTAATTGATTGAAATTGTGATATTTTCATAATTTGTAATCTTATAATCCAAATTTTAAAGTTCATTATTTTGTAATTTATGAAATTATGACGTTTCTACAAAATTTTAAAGAGAAAATGATGGATATAAAATAACTAAGATTAATTATTGTATTGTTTGGAAACATTGATAGTAGTATATAAAATATATTGTTTGGAAACATTGATAGTAGTATAAAGAAATAAGTGTATTGTTTGGAAACATGGATAGTAGTATAAAGAAAGGAACATTAGGGATTTAATATAGGTTTAACTATAAAGTATAAATGTGTATTTAATTTAAAAACTTACAAAATAAGTGTTAGGTCCAACATAATGTTTCTGTTTTAATAAGATAGATGCACTTCATTTCATTATAAGTTGACACTGTTATTGAAGATGATTTCTGATTTTCTATATATTAATAGAGAAATATTTAAAATTATAATTTATAGTTTGTAAAATATCAATTAACTAGGATAAGACCTCTGCTTTGCACAGGGTGAAGGAGCAATGTGAATTTATATGAAAATTATTTAAGAAATATTATATAAAAAATAAAATTTATATTCTTGATCGAACTATATTTTTGTTCTTAAACAATTTAGTTTTTAAAAAAATGTTAATTAAATAATTGGTTTACTAATGAACTGATATCATTTTTAGGTCCAAAAGTAACTTACCGCATGAGATCCTTACGTTTAGGCGAAAAAATCTCAGGCCTACTATTAGGTTACAATGAAACTATGTCAGTTCGGTTTTACATCATGATTTAGCAATTTAAAAGTTAACTATGGTTATAAGAAGTTTACATTCACGTGTCAATCCTATCTATCTTCAATATTTTTCTCCTTTTATGTCACTTTTTCATTTTGGTTAATGTTTGGTATAAATATTAATTTTGGAGTTTATTCTCATTTTGTTCTTTTGTTTTGGCCTGAGATTTAGAAATGTTTAAGATTTAAAATTATTAAATTGATATATATATATATATATATATATATATATATATATATATATATATATATATTTAGGTTACTATTAACGTCTTGTGCAGAATAAATATTTTAGAGTAAATATATCAAAACAATCAAACTCATCTATATATATGATGTGTAATTAAATTTAAATGATATTAACATAGATATATAATATAATTTTAATATGGATATTTATTAAATGAGGTTTCTAATCATATGATTTCATTATTATTTGCATATTTGTGTAACAAAATTTTGCACCAAAGAATTTTTTTAATGTGGGATGTTTAGTGGTTTTAATAATTAATAATCATTTAAAAAAACAATGAAGATTTCAAAATTAAAATATTAACTTTTCAATATATGTTCAATGCAAATATAAAATTATAAGTATGTATTTTCATATGATGTATAATTTAGTTTAAATGATATGAAAAAAATATATTAACATAAACACCTATTAAAATAAAATTATTTATTTGAATGGTTTTATAATCATTGTATCTTATTACATAAAATAATTTAAACCTTGATCACAAAAGTTATATATATATATTAACATAAACACCTATTAAAATAAAATTACTTATTCACATGGTTATATAATCATTGTATTTTATTACACAAAAAAATTTAAACATTGATCACAAAATTTGATGTAAGACTTTTAACATTTTTAGTAATTTTTAGCAATGTCCGTCGCCACATATTAGAATTTCCTTAACTGGAGCACACGGCATAACTTCAATACTAAACCTTGTGAATGAAGTTAACTTGTCAACAGTACTAATCGTCTTTTGTTGTTCACATAGATGTAGCTTCTCCGGTTTGATTTACAGAATCTATATGATTATGTTTAGTTGCTGACAAAAAAAAAGTTAACTTGTCATCCAAATTGTCATTAATATATTAACATATGATTCTGTTTAGCTGCTGACAAAAAAAAAGTTAACTCGTCATCCAAATTGTCATTAATTGATCTTTTGGTCGAGCGTTTTATACTTTTGTGCTATTTCCTTAATATTCGAGATAGCAATAATGACTTAAGCCTTGGTGACCAAGTTTTTAGTGTATATCATACACAATTTCCATTGATATAAGATTCATATATGAATCATGAAGGCAAATAAACACGAAAATATCTTATACTTAACTCTAATAGAAAATTGTGGGGATAAGTGCTATAATGTAAAATATATATAAAAATTAATTAACATTTCCTTAAATCGTCAATATTATAGTTTTAGTGGTGGCTCCCTGATTATTATTCGGTTCCATTAAATTTTTTTTTTGCAAAGAACTTACTTTAACTCTAGAACAAACTGCATAGCTTCTTTTCTCACAGTGCAAATTCATAAAATGGCGATGTCAACATTCAGCCAATGTGCATATATAATAACAAACATTCATTTGCAGTATAATTTTTACATCTTTATACTTCCTATTTTTACGGACAGTAAACAAAATCAAACTGCTTTGAGATAATCAATCTATCAGTATCAAAAGGAATGAATTTCCCCTGTAAAACAGAGAGCCATTTGGTTGACAGGGTAAACGTTTAATCATCTTCATACTAAGAATTCATTTAGATATCGGTTAGTTACGTTAAGATATGTGACTTCTTGAACATGATATGATATGGAGATCATCGAACGTCTCGGTTAGTTTTCTACAAAGCATATAGTATCGTGAAACTATGATATGGAGATGCTCGAACCTCCTGACCCTTGACAACTATAATATTGTATGAGAATTTTCTATGGGAATGGTGTTCATCACCTTTACAGCTGACGAAAAGCTTTAGTATGCGACGTTGAAAACTAAAACATATGCGATCGAGTATGCGACAGTGAAGCTTAAAAATTTTGGGATATTATGTGACACATCCCATATATTGGACTATGTTTATTTATTTTTACACTATGGTTTGCTTAAATCTTCTATGAGGCTGCCACATCAGATTTATGAGTTCTTAAAAAAATGTCACCTAGAATGGGGTCTTTTAAAATTAATACAAAATAAAAGTTCATATTTTTCAAATGATTCTCAAATAATATACAGAGGATTTTACGTGGCAACTTAATAGTCAATTGAAAAAATATAGTCCCAAAATCTAATTGTTAGAAAACATTATATAAATTCTAAATTTAAGAATCATATATTTTTTCTTTAAATAAAAACTACGGTATTACCTAATATGATTAACATATATATGAAAATTAATGATTATTAATAATAAAGATTTGATAACAATTTATGTATCCTTCTTCATTTTGTTTAATTTTATATTATTAAAATAAACTAAACAATCACATTAACGATATACTAAAAAAAGACTTTTTCTTAAATATTATATTTTGAATTTTTTAAAACAACTATAAATTACTAGAAATTTTAAAAATTCCACTTTGAAAATTTTGTGATCAATGGTTTTTTTTTTTTGTTATAAAAGATACAAATAATCATAAAAGTCGTATTAATATGAATTGTTATTTAAAAATAATAAAATTAAATAATATATATATATATATATATATATATTAATATTTTTTAAATTAAACTATGTACCATTTAAAATACAGAAATATGTTAATTTAAATTTGCGTTAAAAAATATTGAGACCTTAATATTTTAATTTTGAAATTTGCATCGAAACAAATATCACATCAAAATTTTTGGGATTCGTGGTTTAAATTTATTGTTACATGAAATATATAAATTTTAATAAAACCATATGACTAGGAAATCTCAATAATAAAATTTTATGTTAAAAATTACTATATATTTATGTCAATATCACTGAAATTTAATTATATACCATATAAAATAAATAAAATAATTATTTTGATTTATTTACCATTAATTTAAATATTTCAAATAAACAAAAGGTATTGTTTTAATTTATCTATTACTCTAGTCTCATGTATATTAACTGAGAAAAAATTGATTACTCTAGCAAGTGTAATATTTTATTAGTTAATATTGTTCGAAAATTTTACAAGAGATCGATACATGGAAGATTTATTTAGAAACTATTAAAATATCTAGCGAGAACATGGATTGTCACAACACTGACATAAAATATCTGGAAGTGTTAATTGACAACCTGAAATGGTAACATTTTTAAGTTTAGCCTATTGTTTTCCTTCAATTGGCCTAAACAATTTTAATGATTAATTAAATGGCCAGTACATAGTAAAAATGTGTTATGGTTTAAAAATGGTTGCATACCCAAAATCAAAATGAACCATCATTATTTTCGTTAAAAAATTTGTTACAATAAAAATATAAGGTTGGTCAAAAATCCGAATCCAAAAAATTGAACCAAATTCGATCCAAATAGTACTGAACTTTAACCAAAACTAGATTTTGATCAGCGCTTTTAAAGCACAGATATATTTGTATTTTAATAAAATTTAATTGAATTTGTAATTTTTGATTAGAGAATAAATATTTTTAAAGTTTTCTATCTGTGTTTCAAAAAATTAATCTATTATAATAATTGTTTTTGAAGCGGTTTTCTCATATACAACCCAAACCTATGATTGAATCGATAAATCCAGTGATATGTGTATAATTCAGTTCAATTTAATAAAAAAAATTGTAACTATAATCTTAGAAAACCTGGTAAAAATCTAAAAATCCGCTATTAACCTAAAATCTGATATGAGATGACCCGCTGAAAACCAAAAATATAAATAATATTTTGACATGTTTATTAGATAATTCATATTTCTTAATATTATATAAAATTGAAAATTAAGTTTTTAGACTTTAAATGAGATTTGTGTTATGTCATTTGAAGAAAATGAAACAATGGTAATAGAAAACTTTATTATTGATATGAAAATATTATTTTATTTTTTGGTTACTATAATAAGTTTGTATTTTTATTTATGTTTAGATCTAAAACTTAATTTTAAGATAAGTTTTTTTTAAAAAAATTGAACATTCAAAATTGGCATATCATTATTATGTAGAAAATGGCATAATAATATTTTTTTAATTTGCATGTATATATTCATATCCAATCTTTAAATAATATTATAGATGAAAAAATGATATTCAAACTAAACAGAAAGTATATACTGCATAAAAATTTAAATTATTATCATTCATAAAGTATGGAAAGTAATAATTAACATAGTTATAGAGAATATTCTATTTTTGTTTAAATTAAATGCCAATGGGAAGACTTATAAATATATTGAAATGCAGGGGTAGAATCCTAAAATTTTAAAATAGGATTCTGCTTTAATAGTGTATAGACTAGATTTTGACCCGCGCTTTAAAAGCGCGGGTATATTTTTATTTTAATAAAATTTAATTGAATTTGTAATTTTGATTAGAGGATAAATAATTTTAAAGTTTTCTATTTGTGTTTCAAAAAAATTGTTCTATTATAATAACTGATTTTCAAGCGGTGTTTTCATATCCAACTCAGACCTATGATTGAACCGATAAATCCGGTGATATGTGTATAATTCAGTTCAATCTAATAAAAAGAATTGTAATTATAATCTTAGTAAACCTGGTAAAAATCTAAAAATCCGCTATTAACCTAAAATCCGATATGAGATGACCCGCTGAAAACCAAATTTTTTTTTTTTTTGAAATGTTTATAAATAATTCATACTTCTTAATATTATATAAAATTGAAAAAGTAACTATTTAGACTTAAATGAGATTTGTATTATGTCATTTGAAGAAAATGAAACAATGGTAATAGGAAACTTTATTATTGATATGAAATTTTTTTTTTTTTTGGTTACTATGATAAGTTTGTATTTTTATTTATGTTTAGGTCTAAAACTTAATTTTAAGATAAGTTTAAAAAAAATTACTCAAAATTGGCATATCATTATTATGTAAAAAATAGCATTATAATATTTTTTAGTTTGCATGTATATATTCATATCCAATCTTTAAATAATATTATAGATTAAAAAATGATATTCAAATTAATGAAAAGTATATACTGCATAAAAATTAAAATTATTATCATTCACAAAATATGGAAAGTATTAATTACCATAGTTATAGAGAAAATTCTATTTTTAGTTTAAATTAAATGCCAATGAAAAGACTTGTAAATATATTGAAATGCAGAGGTAGAATCCTAATTTTTAAAGTAGGATTCTGCTTTAATATTATATATTTTAATAAGATAGATGTATTACCTTATGGTGCTTTTAACTTTGAATTCACATGAATAACCGAAGAATGAATAACAATCCACTTCTCTCTTATGAGTTCTCACACTAAACAATACCTCTATGAGCAAATCCTCGGTGCATACTCCAAGTCTACATCCACAGACCCAACACACAACAATCTATCATTGATTTCTAGTTACCATATATAACCGACAATCAAGGTAGTTTTGATGACTCAACAAGGATATGGAATTAATGTTAACATACCATGAAATCGAACAATCCGACTCAACCGTGGTTATTCAAGACACAACCCAATATGTGATGAATTTACTGACAGGCGAAGACAATAACATAACTGATGATCTTCAAGTTACTCTTACCATCATACACTACAAAAAAAAACGTGACCACAAGATTTGATGTCGACCTATCTTGAGGGAAATAATAGGCCTTCAACTACAGAAGAAGAAAGCGATACATGCATGGTATGCTTCAGAAATTTCAATAGTGGAAACTATCTATGCTCTCTTACTTGGGCCATACTTTTCATTTCCGTTGCATTGATCAATGGCTTTGTACAAACATAAGTTGTTCTATATGTAGGGATTAGGGAAAGTCATCGATGATTCAGCATTATTACAATTTATAAGGGTTTTCTTATGTTCTAATTTTCGGTTTTGTTTGCATCTGTTTTCAATTTTTGTGTTAATTTTCAAACAAAATATAGAAATGTTTTTCCTGTTCCCTGATATGTTTCATTGCCATAATTAGTTTATCACCATAGGTTTTAATTCAGATTAGTCTCTAAAACAATTTCAAATGAAGTTCATTTTATATACTGTCCACACGGTGCTTAACCGTATATGTATGTTGTCTAAAGAAAACATATATTCACGACACAAACCATAAAACATATTCACTAACCACTACCAATAAAAACTATCATTTTCATTTAATATATTTTTCATCTTCATATTTGAAAAAAAATCTTTACTAAGACCATAAACAAATTTTAATACTTTTAAGAATAAAATATATGAACGAGGCGGCACGTAACTCCGACACGTAACTCTTGAAAACCACTAGTAATAATTGAAACATCAATTTCGTGAGCAAATCACAACATTCACGAATTTCGTTGGCCACGTGGATAGCTGAGAGAAGAGCAAAGTGATGTGGCAGGTGAGAATTGAGCATTATTTTATTTTTTGTCTAGATAGATATAATTGGTTCACTATATTTTCTCGAAACAAAGTTATATTATTGCTCTATGGTTGAATATCAATATTTACGCATTGTAGTCTTATATAAAGTTTGCAATATATATGTATTTTAGTCTTATTTTGGTTCACTTTGTTCTCTTCTAAAAAAGCATCTAAAGTAAATTTTATCATCGAATATGGATAATTATGTATGATTACAGTTCAGAGTTTAGTCAAATCATGAACATTCAGAGAAATTCAGGTTTCAGAAATGTAATAAAACAAAGATATATATATATATATATATATATATATATATATATATATATATATGTAAAATACTTATTCCAACTAAAACATATAATTTTACCGTCTACGCCTCCAGGTCTGCATATCTCACTACGGTTGATACCCCATGCTTAGTAATACATACATGCCTTAGAGTTAGCATCACCATCTCTGTTATCATCAAAGATATCAAACGAATGGGATTCTCCAGCCCACTTAAACTTACAAAAAAGAGTGTTGTGCCGAAAAAAGCTGGTTTAAAATGGAATGACCATCTTTCACCCGTGCGAGAGTTTGGAAACCGAGATCGTCATCCTTAGACTTACAATGGAATCTTAGTGTTAAGCCACCACCAAAGATCATTGTGTATCTCCACTGTTGTCTTCTTAAGAGCACCAACAAGCTTATTAGAAATCTCCACCGTTCTCCCCTCAATAATAGTTTCCACTCGTGATGCCGCCAAATGGACGAATAGGGATATGACCACCACATAAATTTGCCATTTCTTCATTTTTGTTATAGTTTTTTAAGTTCAAAGTGTATTACACGAATACTATTTATAGTGGTACTCATAAGAAGCTTTCGATGAGCCCATCTCGTTGTTAGTTCTATTTTGGAATTTTTTAGGGTCAATAGTACAATCTATCCTATTAAAAGTGAAGTACAAATGAGAAATAACCCTTATTTTTCTTCTTTATTTACAACAGAATGCCACTGGCATTAAACACAAAATTTTGCTTAATTGTTCAACAACATTTCACGTAATCCTCACTGAAAAGGCCCATTACGTTTTCTTTTTCAACAGTTTATGGGCTATGTAATGAATAACCTAAATGCCAAAACTAATATATGTCAATAGTTATGTAGTTTTAAGAATCTTTTTAAACCAGATATTATATCTATATTATTTACACAATTGGATTGTTTGAAAATAAAAATAGTAGAATAAATGAGATATGTTTGGAAACATGGATAATAGAGATGTGTACTTTTTTTATTTACATATTTAGCCATTATATTTTCAATAAGTTAATAATAAACGAGAATTGTTTACAAAACAATAATAACATATTTATTATTTCTTTTATTTAAAGATTTCAGCCTCATTCAGATATTTCTAAATTTCAGTTTGAATTATATTCGGATCTTTGCGGGTTTAGTTCGGTTCAGATAAATCATTTAAGTTATTTTTAAAATTCATTATATATTTTAAATTTCTTAAAATCTATAAATAAAATAATATATTGTATATAAATCTGAATAACATATGTCAGAATACCTAAACTTAACATATAAATTGGTTTGGTTTAAATTTTGGATCAAAAATCAATAATTATTTTAAATATTTTTGGTGTTTTGAGTGCACTTCCACTATGTTAGATATTTATATTTGACTATTTCTATATATTTTCAAGTAATTAAACCAACCTAAAAGTATCATATATATTATGGATGTTTTTATATACATTAAAACTAAAATAATTAATATATATATATGTATATAAATATTTTCGGATATATTTTGATATCCAAAATACTTCGGTTCGAATTGGTTATGGTTTCAGTTGTCTAAAGATCAAAATTTTGAATAATTTGGATATTTAATCAATTTTGGTTCGGGTTTGGTATTACTCTTTCGGATCGTGATCGGTTCGGTTCTCCAGATTTGAATTTTTTATCCAGTTTTGATATTGATATAAAAATAAATAACAATATATTTTTGAAATATACACCCGCACGGGCGTGCGGGTCAAAATCTAGTGTATATTGAATCAAAAGTCAAAGCTAATACCTAATCAAAACGTTGCATGTCACTTTACATATTTACATCAACATATATTTAAAGATATTTTTTCCATAATTGTTTAATTCATGGTTTAGTGGATATGCATTGTTAAATAATTTTAGATTTTGTTCTAGAGAAAGTAGAATTGACACTCCAAAAAATAGAAAATGAAATCCACTTTTTTCATTGAACCTATTATATTTAGAACACATGATCTACACAGATAATAGTACTATAAAAATTTTTAGAATACAAATTTTGCGCTTAACCTACTACTCTAAAATTAGTAGAAATCAGAATCTACACTTTACTATAAATCAAAAACCTGTGAAATTGAAATTTACACATTACTATAAATCTAAAAACTTGTAGAAGCCGAGTTCTACAAATTTACTGTATTATACGGGTAAGAATAATCAGTTCAAAAAAACATGAGAATAAAATATTTGGAAATATTATGTTTCCATCTATGAATAATATATTTATTATAATATAAAATATATTATAATGATTTATTAAATGTAATTACGAATTTCAATCATAACCATACACTAGATTTTGACCAGCCCTTCAAAAGCGCGGATTTATTTTCGTTATTAAAAGAATTCCTTTTATATGAATTTTTATATAAGATATTGTATAGTTTTGGACATATTTATGTTATTAGTTATTTTCATTTTAATAATATATTTAATTATAATAATAAATATATCTAAATTTATTATAACGATTTATTAATTAGAATTACAAATTTCAAATTAAAATTTCGATTTATTAAAAATATGAGAAGACAATATTTGGAAATATTATGTTTCCGTATATGACTAATATATTTTATTATAATATTAAATCTATCTAAATACATTATAATGATTTATTACTTGTAATTACGAATTTCAACATATAAATATATTTTATAAGATATTTAGATATATATAAATACATTATACTGCTTTCTGTTTTATATGATTAGTTATTTAAGTATAATAATATATTTTATTATAATATTGAATATATCTAAATACATTATAATGATTTGTTAATTATAACTAGGAATTTAAAATTTAATTTTTATTTATTAAAATATTGGAAGAAAATATTTAGAAATATTTTGTTTTCATATATGAATAATATATTTTATTATAATATTAAATATATCTAAATACATTATAATGATTTATTAATTGTAACAACGAATTTTAGTTATAATAATATATTTCATAAGATATTTAAATATATCTAAATACATTATAATGATTTAGATATTTTTAGGTTTTCTGGGATTTTTAATATATTGTAAATCATTTTAGTTAACAATTATATTTTATTACTTAATAATTTTTTTATTAATTGTAATTTTGAATTTTAATGTAATTAAGGACAATATTGCCATTTTGAAAATATTTAGCCTAATAGGACATAAAATATATGAAATTAGTCTAATATGATGTAGTTATCATTTTTTGGCCTAAAAACAAATTTCCTAAAATCTTATCATAAAAGAAAAATTATTGATTTTTTCTTTTAGGTTTTGGAAATTAAACTGACACTACGTCAAAACTATTGGTTAGAAATCTTGTAATATATGTGATTGTGCTGCCAAATAAAAATGTTGAGATATGTTTGTAAGAAACTCTAACAAAATAAATAAATTAAAATTTTTATAGACACATGTATTGGTACAAAACTTTTTACTAAGAAAAATTAAATCTAAAAATAATCCAAATAGAACCAGATTCAATAAGAATTTAAGAATTGATCCGATGATCTACTCCTAAACTGAAAACATGAATATGTAAGATCAGGGGCGGATCTACCTTATATAAGAGTTTATATAAGAGTGCAATTGCACCCACCCACAATTTAATGATCAATCTAATTTTGTTAAAGATCAATTTGTTGCATCCACATAAGAATATAAATAGTGTAAAAGTATACATATGCAAATCACTTGTTCCAATTATAACATAGGTGAAATACATGGCCTTTTGGTTAAATCTGCACGACCTATTCCGGTCTATATTCTACGTACAATCGACGCATGGGTTACTCTTACGAACACCATCTCTGTAATCATTATAAATATCAAACCAATGTGCTTCTCAAGCCTACATTAAACGACAATAAAAGAGAGTTGTTCCAATAATATTTGGTCTAAAATCAAATGACCAAGAACTATCCGGTGCTAGAGTTCTAACACCAAAATCGTTATTCTTAGACATACAATAGAGGATTAGTGTTAAGCTACCACCTAGACGATTGATAATATGTTTTTTTCTTTTATAAAAATATATAATTGGTTCACTACATTGTATTGAAACAAAAGTATATTAATGCTTTATGGTTGAATATCAATATTTTAAGCATTATTTATTTAAAGTTGGATCAGTCTTATATAAGGTTTGCAATATGGATTTCAGTCTTATTTTGGTTCACTTTGTTCGGATTTTTGTTTCTGAAAAAGCATCCAAAGTAAATTATTACCAAATATGGATGATTCTGTATGATTACAGTACATAGTTTAATCAAAACTAGATCTTGACCCGTGCGACCGCACGGGTATTAATTTTCTATTTTAGTTTTTATTTATTTATACTAAATGATGTATTTGTAATACTTGATCGTTTTACATTGACTACATTAGGGATGTGTATTTGGATACCCACTGATTCGGTTAAAATCTATTTGAGTTTGAGATTCCCGAGTTTAAAGATTTCAGCAACATTCAAATATTTATAAATTTTGGTTTCAGTTTGATTCGGGTATTTGCGGGTTCGGTTCGGATACGGATAATCCGTTTGAATTATTTTAAAATTTTCAAAATTTATATATACTTTAAATTTCTCAAAACATATAAATTTGAGTAATGTAAGCCAAAATACCTAAATTAAAAATTAAAAAACAGGTTGAACTTCAATATTTGGATGGAGAATAAATATATTTTAAATATTTTTGGTGTTTGATTATTGTTTATCTACTTTATATGTTTACTTTTGACTATTTTTTATATTTTCAAATAGTTTAGACAATTTTAAGTTGACACAAAAGACAAATTTAAAATATCATTAATTATTGAAGAATAAAAAAATACATTAATCTAACTAAAAAGACAAACATTAAAATAGGAAAGAAAAAAACACATTAATCTAACTGAAAAAGACAAGCATTAAAATAGGAAAGAAAAAGAAACACATTAATATAACTGAAAAAGACAAGCATTAAAATAGGAAATTCAATTTAATTCTCAGTGGCATGCAATTGTAAATAACACTGAAAACTAAGGGGTATTCTATATGTGTACTTCTGTTTTAATAAGATAGATATCATCAATTTTTAAAGAAATTCAGGTTTCGGAAATGTGATTAATTTCTTTTTGTATATATATAATATATGTAAATTACTTATTCCAATCATAACATTAGTCAAAACTATTGGTGTGCTCATCAAATCTGCATGCATGACTACAGTTTATATTCCAAGAACATAAGTAGCATGGATTATCACTCTGACGATCATCATACTTATCAAACCAATGGGATTCTCCACCCCATTTAAAATTACAAAAAGAGTGTTGTGCTGAAAAATCTGGTGAAAACTTTAATGACCAACTACTAGACTTACAATGGAGTGTTAGTTTTAAGCCGCCACCAAGCTTATTGGTAATCTTCACCGTTCTCCCCTCACCAAAAATACTTCTTACCTGTGACGCCGCCAAATGGACAAATAGGGATATGACCACCACATAAACTTTCTATTTCTTCATTTTTGCTATACCTTTTAAGTTCGAAGTGTATTCTACGAACACTATTTGTAGTGGTACTTAAAAGAAGCCTTTGATGAGCCAATCTCGTTGTTGATTCTATTTTGGAATTAATAGTACACTGTATTTTGAAAGAAAAGTTAAAGCTTATACATAATCAAAACAATATAAAATATAACCTCTTTAAATTAATAATATATAAATTAATATATACTAAAAATTTCTATAAATTAATATAATTCCATAGTCTTAAGTTGAGTTTTTGGTTCAGTTAATATTTCGATAAATTAATATCTCTATAAATTAATAAAAAAATATTTTTGGTGTAGTCCCAACATTATTAATTTATAGAGGTTTCACTGTATATTACTTTACAGATTTTACATTAACATATGTAAAGATATTTTCCATAATTATTTAGTTTATGGTTTAGTGGATGTGCATCGCTAAAAATCTTATTATAAAAGAAAAATCATTGTTATTCTTTTTGCTTGTTTTACATTTGCAAAACAGATACTACGTTAAAACTATTGGTTAGGAATCTTGTAATATATGGTAAGCTAATCGAACATGAATAATTGTGTATGAATTCGGTTAAGAGTTTAGTCAAATCTATCACTAGTTTTCAGGTATTTAAAAATCTACTAAAACATATAAAACTATAAACTACTTATTCCAATCATAACACAAATCAAATAAATTGGTCTTCTGACTTCTGGTCAAATCTGCATGGCCTGTTCTGGTCTATATTCTGTTGGGAGATAAACCGGTCAAATTTTGCGGAGAAACCGAAACTTTGTGGAAACGGGAAGATACACACACAATTTGTTAATAGAGTTCGGCCAATTTTTGCCTACGTCTCCGGATCTGTTACAAATTTTTTTATAATCAACCAGAGAAATTTTACAAACTCCCAACTCAACCCTGATCTCAAATACACTCAAAAAATTACTCGTAATTTTTTAAAGAAGATGTTTTGTGAAATTTTTTTTTTTTTTTTTCATTTCTTCTCCCACGTTCTCTCTTCTTCTCTTCTCTCTGTTTCTCTCTATTTTTCTGATTTGGGATGATTCTGAACAATGAGAGACACCATGTATTTATGGTATGGGATTGAAGGTTGGTGACCCATAATTGTTGACAAAACCATCTTCAACGTTTTCGGCAGCCGTCCACGCCGTCCATGATCACCGTCTAACACAAAAACGTGTTCTGCAACTTACAGTCTCCCACTTGAAGACTGATTTCAATCTGTCTTCACACCTTGATCAATGTAGCAGGTCTTCCCAACTTGTTACTCTAACAAGCCAACTGAGGTTGTACACAACCTCAACTTATCATATGGCACCACCATCATCAGCATGTCTGCCGGATTGTTACTTCCTGGGATCTTCTCAAACAACCACTTGAATGAACACATTGACTTGAACACAACTCTGCACTGCTGCCTTTGCCAACAGAACACGCCGCTTAACACAACCTGATTAAGAAGACTTTCGATACAAAGAATCTCTTCTCAATCTCTGTCCAAACAAATCATTGTAACCCTGGAACTTGATTCCTCTGTAGACCCATTTGATTCACCTCAAAAATACCTGAGATCAGAATCAAAAATACTACTGAAATCTCTTACAGAAAACCAGAAACATATAAGTTTCCTCCCTGAATCAACCCTTGATTCAACCAGCCTTCTGTCTAGCCAACTCAGCCTTGAAACCTAAACTTGAACCGCTGTTGAAACTCAACAGATCACGCCTCATAGCTCCACCTTGCTGTGAGTACTTTCGACCCTAGTTCCCTTTGATCTCAAAGCTTTTGGGTTGCTTATAAATCTGCTGACTCCCACTGCATGGTGCAATGTCTAGCCTTGTACATATCATTGCGTACATCAGGCTGCCTATAGCAGAAGCATATGGAACCTTATCCATATATGCCATCTCATCATTCATTGCAAGCTCCCACTTGATCGACTCATCAACTTGCATAGCCTCTTCATAACATCCAGGCTCGCCTCTGTCCTTGAGCAGAATGTAGTTGAGCGATGGAGAAAATCTTACAGGCTTTCTGATGATTCTACTTGATCGTCGTAACTTCGTGGCTGGTGTATATGGGACCACTTCAGAATAATCACTCTCTTCAGCCGCACCACTCTCTTCTTGAGAGATTTCTTCTTCTGTTGTTGTATCATGATGCAACTCCGATGTCGGGATATCTCCCAAGTCAACAGCTTCCGGCTCTTTCCTCTCAGAGCCTTCCCTTAGCTTATCCTTGTACAATACTTCTTCGTTGAACACAACATTCTTGCTGCGGATGATTTTTCGATTTTCATCATCCCAAAACCGGTAACCAAACTCCTCGTTCCATAACCGATGAAGTAACACTTCTTAGACTTGGAGTCAAGTTTACTTCTTGCAGCATCATCAACGTGAACATAAGCTAAGCATCCAAACACCTTTAGGTAAAAAAGGTTTACTTTCTTTCCGCTCCAAACTTCTTCAGGGATCATGAATCCCAACAGTACAGACGGTCCTCTGTTTATCAAGAAGCTTGCGGTACTAATTGTTGGCCTATGAGAATGTTGACCAAACAATAAATATATTGAAATGCAGGGGTAGAATCCTAAATTTTTAAAATAGGATCCTGCTTTAATAGTATAGATTGGTTAGATATCTAAACATGTTCAAAATTTTGGTATCTAGAAAACCGGAACCGAACCTGATCCGAAACCGCAATATTTCGGTCATCTTAATATATATTAATATACTTTAATATGTTATCATTATTGTTATTAAATTTAATATCTAAAGGAATATACAAAATATATAAGATGTTTTTAAATTATCCAAAATACTTGGAAATATATACAAATAGTTATAAATACATGTTTAAAATACCTAAACGATATTTAAAATAGCAAAATACTTTTTTCTAGATTTTCTATCAAAATATTTAAGCTAAACCAATTTTTATATTAAGTTTAAGAATTTTAGCATATATTATTCAGATTTATATATTATATATATTTTTTCTTTTATTTTGAAAAATTTAAAGTATATATGAAATTTAATTTTTGAAAAAAAATTAAATAGGTTCTCCGCACCCAAACAAGAACTAAACCCGCAAAAATCTAACCGAACCAAATCCGCCGAAATAAATGGTACTAGAACAAAATGTATATTGTTTATAATATATAAATATAACATATTTTAGAAAAAAAATTCACCAGGCAGAAGGCAAATTATCATCTAAGTAACATCATTATTGGAGAATTTGAGAAATTATAAGAAAGCAACATATGATTATTTCTAAACAAAAATTTTACTAACATAAAATTTGATGGATAGAAGCATTGGAAAGAAACCTAACAAAAATGACATATCCAGAGAGAGAATTAGACAGTTAATAATTGGTAGAAGCTACAGAACATTTTGTATTTTATATTTAGAGGATACAGAACATTGTAATCCAACTAGCAATAACTATTGTTATTTATCATATGGTTTTAATGTGGCGTTAAGCCAAAAAACAAAATAAATTAGGGATAAGGAAGAAAATCTCTCTGTCCGGCCCGTCTCATCCGATTTCTCTCAAATTTTCTTGTAACGTTTGGTTTCGTCTCTACTTCCTTATCTTCCCCAGAAAGTTCAGATCTTTTATATATATATATATTTTTTTTATCGATTAGATTACGCAAATCCGATTTGGGTCAAAAAAAATTCTGATCGATTCAACGATTCGATCTGCGTAAAATCATCGATCTTAAGAGACAGCTTTTAGAGTTTGATAGATCGAAGAAAGAATGGATCGTGTGGTTGGTGGAAAGTATAAGCTGGGACGTAAACTAGGAAGTGGATCATTTGGTGAACTCTTTCTAGGTATGTCTCTTTTTTTTTATATATATGTTCTTATTCTCAGACATTGTTTTTTTGTGTTTCTAGGAGTGAATGTGCAAAATGGAGAAGAAGTTGCTGTCAAGCTTGTAAGTGTGTACATTATGTTTAAAACTCAATTGTTTATTATCACCAAACCTACCTGTGTTTTTTGTTTTTTTTCTAGGAACCTGCAAGGGCTAGGCATCCTCAGCTTCATTATGAATCAAAGCTCTATATGTTTCTTCAAGGAGGAAGTAAAGTTTCTTCTTCTCTTTGACTTTGATTCTCTTAACCACTTGTAAGTAATTTCATCATTGTATTGTTTCACTATTGTCTTGTTGAAGCTGGTATTCCGCATTTAAAATGGTACGGTGTGGAGGGTGAATACAACTGCATGGTGATTGACCTTCTCGGCCCTAGCCTCGAGGATTTGTTTAATTATTGCAGTCGGAAGTTCAATCTAAAGACTGTTCTAATGCTCGCTGATCAGATGGTATTTAATAACATTATTCTCTTCTCTTCTTGAGTTTGTCACACTGCTTGCTTTACTTACTTGTTTCTATGCTGACCCTTCTTCAGTTAAATCGAGTCGAGTTTATGCATGTCCGCGGATTTCTTCATCGTGATATCAAGCCAGACAATTTTTTGATGGGTCTTGGACGCAGAGCAAACCAGGTATCCAAATCTTTTTTTTTTTTTTTTGGAGACTATAAATCAAGTAATATCCTTCTCTTTGTTCTTGGTGTAGGTGTACATCATTGACTACGGGCTTGCCAAAAAGTACAGAGATCTTCAAACTCATAAGCACATTCCCTACAGGTACGTTATTATATGCTTTGTCTCGTTGCTCCGGCTACATTTTACTAATCGAAGGTGGTTGTTACTTTTGTAGGGAAAACAAGAATCTCACCGGTACAGCTCGATATGCAAGTGTTAACACTCATCTTGGCATTGGTGAGCTTTGTTTTCTTTTTCCCCATCTTATTTGTGTCTGTCCACTTGACATTATTAACTTCAAATCTGAGATCTCTTATGCAGAACAAAGTAGGAGAGACGATCTGGAATCTCTTGGCTATGTGCTTATGTATTTTCTTCGAGGAAGGTGTTTGTTTACATACAAATATTTTTACTTTTTTTTTTTTTTCAATGTGATATACATAGTGTTTCTCCTTACCCTTGATTTTCTTTTACTAGTCTGCCTTGGCAAGGCCTTCGTGCTGGTACCAAAAAGCAGAAGTATGACAAGATCAGCGAAAAGAAAAGGCTGACACCCGTTGAGGTAACTAGTTCCTGATCCCTTAAACAGTTGTATTGAGAAACCTGTGTTGAGTTTACCAAAGATGTTGTCTTCAATGATCCCTGACTTACTTGCCAAAATGTTTCATTCTATATTTCCATTGGCAGGTTCTCTGCAAATCATTTCCACCTGAGTTTACATCATACTTTCTCTATGTACGATCATTGCGGTTTGAGGACAAACCAGATTATCCGTACCTAAAGAGGCTTTTCAGGGATCTATTTATCCGAGAAGGTTGGTGGAAGAGTCTCAATTTCCCTCTAGATGTAGCTTGTGCTTGAAGCTTTTCACATTAAAGAAACTAAGCTTATGTTATATATTTGCAGGATATCAGTTTGACTATGTATTTGATTGGACAATCTTGAAGTATCCACAGTTCGGTTCAAGCTCCGGTTCCAGCTCCAAACCAAGAGTAAGTAAAATCTATATTTGGACTTTTCCATCATTTTCAGTTTCTCTAGAGAGTATTATCAAACAAACCCTGAGGACTGTCTCTGTGTTTAAACAGTCAAGCCTTAGACCAGCTCTGAATCCCCCAGTGCCATCTGCCGAGAGACCAGAAAAACCTTCAGGTAAGCCTTAAGCTTTTTTTTGCTTGCTTGATCACATGTGAATCTACTGATTCAATTCCAGTTTTGATTGAATATTGTTGTTACAGAACCAGTCACATGGTTAAAAGACATTGTTTGCTACTGTACATTCTCTTCTCATAGCTTATTTGATGTTTGAAAGAAACCAAATTTTGTTTTAATGTATATACAGCTGGACAAGACAGCCGTGATAGATTCTCGGGTGCTTTAGAGGCATATGCTAGAAGAAATGGTTCAGGAAGCGGTGCGGTTCAAGCTGATAGATCTAGACCAAGAACCTCAGAGAATGTATTAGCATCATCAAAGGACACAACAACACCAGTGAGTTATCTTAGAAACAAGAAAATATTCTTTTGTAGGCTCTTGAAATCTCTTTTCTTGAAACTTTATATTTCTTGATTGAAACCAGCAAAACTACGAGAGGGTCGAGAGACCAATATCGTCAACCAGACACGCAAGTTCTTCAAGAAAAGCCATTGTCTCAAGCGTTCGAGCCACTTCCTCAGCTGATTTCACTGAGAACCGCTCAGCCAGAGTTGTCCCAAATAATGGCCGTTCCTCGACCGCTCAAAGGATTCAGCTTGTACCCGATTCGACCTCTAGACCATCGTCTTCTTTCACCCGGGCTGCGCCATCGAGGACTGCTCGCGACAGCATGCTCCAGAGCTTGGAGCTACTCACGATAGGGAATGGGAAGAGGAAGTGAGAGGCTTTTACGTTTTATGAATGTGGGACATTTTTATGGTTACTTTTTGTTTTTATGTTGAGAAATAATCTGTTTTGCTGATTGAAGGAATAAAATGTGATATATGTATATTTTATGTTTTAAGCTCTGCACCAATTTCCATGTTGTAGGCAATTGGGATAATACAAAAACAAAACTAATATTCCGTGTTCTTTTACTAGCAGGGAACAACCATATCTATAGTAGATGTAGTTAATTTTTGCTTTATTATGCTTGCTAGATTATGATTTGCCTTTCGAATAGCTGGTATACTTTTATTTTATTTTTTTAAAAAATAATTTTATATTTGAAGTTTTAATCATATTTAATATAATGTGATAGAATAGTCTATTAAATAAATGAAGTATATAGTTGGATATAATATTTATCAATAAATTATATTTTTATTTTTATAAAATAGATATACATATTATATCCATCAAAAACAACATTTCAAATACTTTTGGTATATAACAAAACCATTGAGAATAAAAAGTTGGTTTGAGTAAGTTTTTTTTTATCAAAAGAAAGTAGTGATATATAACAACCAAACCCGTAATGTATCGGTCGGGTTTATATTTAAATTTCGTTTGGTCCGTTAACCATAACCAATTTATATTTCTGTGATATAAAATTGTGTCCAATGACATTTTTTATCAAAAGAAAGTAGTGATATATAACAACCAAACCCGTAGGACGGCTCATGGACCTCTACTGATCGTTTTACCGGAATAGAATGGACTTGAAAAGATAGTATGGGAAAGATTCAATTAATGGGAACGAGAAACTTGAGGAGACGAGAATCATCACTACATTCGGAACTCGAAGCTCTAAAATGGGCAATGGAGACAATGCTGCAACACTCGGACTGCCAAAGATTTGGGACAGACTGCAAGGATCTTATTGCAATGATAATGGAGCTACAGGCATGGCCAACCTTTTCTACGAAGCTAGAAATGATAAATACCTTGAAGATATGCTTTAGGGATTTCTCCATTCATTATATCCCAAGAAACCAAAATGTAGTAGCTGATTCGTTAGCTAGGACTGCTCGTACTTTCCATCGTTCTCTTTGTTACTTTGGTTGTTCTATTCTGGTCTGGTTACCCATACCACCTCAAATTTGAGTAATAGAATGGCCTTTCGATGTTAAAAAAAAAAACCAAACCCGTAATGTATTGGTCGGGTTTATATTTAAATTTCGTTTGGTCCTTTAACCATAACCAATTTATATTTGAGAAATTAGGACTCATACCAAAGAACTTTAGCGTATTTAGCAATCTAACAAAATTCACTATTTCGTAACTGTACACAATCATATATGACTCTGCTACCCCTATAATACAACAACCCATTTTGCTCGAAAATATACACAAAATCTTGAAACTGGATACGTGAAGATTTTATTTTCTGTTAATATTTTAAACTTTTCATCTCTCTTTCACAAGACGTGAAGAAAACTAGAACATAGACTGCCTGTCAAATTAAAATCCCAATGGAAAAATAAAAACAAAAACAAGAAGAAGAAGAAGAAACAGAGCACGAAGAAGGAGAAGAACAGACAGCCATGGAAGAATCAGAAAAAGTTTTTCTTCTACTTAATTATAATTCTCATTTCTTATATTTAATCATATAATTTCAATTGCTAACTAACAAATATATCATTACAGTAGCAAAAGTCAAAGATCTGACAAACCCATCATCAGCCTCATCATCTTCATCACGGAAAACCAGAGAGGAAGTAAAGGATCTCTTTGTACAAATCTTCAGCAACGATGAAGGAGAAGAAGAAGAAGAGAATTCTCCAATACGAGAAGTAGCACTTATATTTCTCTCATCTCTACTATTTTCTTTATTTTCTTTCCTTGTCAATTCTCCAACCTGCCTTATCCCAAGAATTTTGTTTTATTGCGATATTTTGCAAGATCTTTCTTTTCCTAAGTAACTCAGAAATTAAATTGGAATAAGTTTCTTTATTGTTGTCTTCAAATTTACATAAAAGTAGAACTGAAACTTTCTATATTAATTGATTTGTTTAGGTAATTTTTTCTAGGAGAGATGAGTTTTATCAATCTACAAAATTTGTCTTTTAATTGGATTGACCTTTGAGGTACTCCCACCAAATCTCTATCTTTGAGTTGATTGGGAGTGTAGTTTTTCTTCATGTGTTCAGTTCTTCATGTGTCTTCAACTGATGATGCGGCAGCGAACGACACATTTGGTAGCCTCCTGGCTGTGGGTGATAACCATAAATTCTTAATGCCCTCAAACGACGAAGAAATTACAGTTGCAATTAAACACCTGTTAACAACATGGAGTGATTCTCTAGTTGTAATAAAATGCAATAATTATTTTCTGTGTAATGTTTAGATAACTAAATTTATTACCAGTTCGGAAAATTGTTAACCGTAAACTCTATTCAATGGATAGTCACAAAAATTATTGTACCATAACAATGAATTCTGGATAACTGAAAATCTGGTTTTTCATTACCGTTAACAAGCTATCAAATAAGTTACACATCCAACCACAAATTTAACAAGCACTCTTACATCATGGACTGTAAAGGTATAATAATTTAGAGCTAATATTTTTATAGGCATATCCATTAATTATGTTAGCCATCCAAAACATATGGTAACTATCCACAAAGAAAATTGGACATTTAATAATTGATATATATATATTTCTTCTCCATCTATCAAATCTTGGATTTAATGAAATTGTCTATTTGGTTGAGGGTCTAATTGTGTATCGTATTCTAGTATCAATTATGATCAATGGTTTAAGGTCTAAGATGTTATTACTGTGTTTAGTGTATTGGTTTAGAGCTTAGAGTTTAGAGCTTAGGCTCTAGGGTTTATTATTTAGTTATGGTTTATGACTTGGTTAGGTTTAGGGTTTACGATTTTGGGTTTAACGTTTAAGATTTAGCGTTTAAGGTTTAGAGTTTAGGATTTAGGGTTTATTATTTGATTAGGGTTTATGATTTGGTTAGGGTTTAGGGTTTACGATTGTGTACAGTTAGGAAATAGAAAATTTTTGGATGACTAAGTTTAGTACCAGTTCGTAAAATTGTTAACCGTAACTCTATTCAATGGATAGTTAGAAAAATTATTGTACCATAACAATGAATTATAGACAATTGAAAGTTCGGTTTTTCATTACCATTAACAAACTATCAAACAAGTTACACATCCAACTATTAAATTAACAAGCAATCTTACATCATGGACTATAACGGTATAATAATTTATAGCTAATTTTCTTATTGACCTATCCATTAATTATGTTAGCCATCCAAAAAATATGGTAACTATGCACAAATAAAATTGGACATTTAATAATTAACTTATATTTCTTCTCTATCTATCAAATCTTACATTTAATAAATTTGTCTACACGGTTTATGATCTAATTGTGTATCATATTCTAGTATCAACTATGATCAATGATTTAAGGTCTGGGATGTTATTACTATGTTTAGTATATTGGTTTAGGATTTATGTTTAGAGCTTAGGATCTAGGTTTTATATTTGGTTAGGATTTATGATTTGGTTAGGGTTTATGGTTTATGATTTTGGGTTTAACGTTTAGAGTTCGAGTTTAGAGTTTAGGGTTTATTATTTGGTTAAGGTTTATGATTTGCTAGGGTTTAGGGTTTAAGATTTTGGATTTAGAGTTTAAGATTTAGGGTTTAGAATAGATTATCTGGTAAGTATATAAAGTTTGAAGATTTTGGATTTAGGGTTTAGTTTTATAACTTTGAAGCATAAGTTATTTTAAATAGCTAACTAACAATTTTATTTGACGTTAAGTTAGTAACCATTTTAAAAATTTAACCTTACAATTTTCATGTTAACAAACCAAATATTTCCCTGGTTTTGTATCCAAAAAACACTGTTAATTTCAGAATTATGTGGATGAAAAACCTCTTGAAAATAGCACTGTGCCTTTTTCGTTAAACGAGACAAATTAACCATATCTTCACCATATCTTTGGCAATCTTAGCATATCTAAATAAATTCATGTTGCCAGCTAGTAAACCTACATCTTTACTCTCATAAAGCTGAGTCAGACAATGTAAAAGGTCATTAACGTCTTTTAATTTTGCCAACCAAATCCACATAATCTTATGTTTCACTGTATTTGGCATTCACCTAATTTCCCTATCTTCCATTGTTTTTCAACAAATTATCCCTTTATATTTCTATGATATAAAATTATGTCCAATGACATTTCATTGTAAATACTCTAGTAAATTAGGTTTATTTGTTTTTTTATTTTTTTTCAAAACAAGGGATATCCGGCGACCCGTAATCTGACATGTGGTTTCCGTTTGCCCGAGGGCCCGTAATCCGCACATGCTTTTCCGACTGTCAACCGACTAATCCCCTGGAGGCCTGCAACTCGGGTACTTGCGGACGGTAACTCTACAAGGCAAATTTATTTTAATAAGTGGACTGAGAAAGGTTATAAATGTGCTATATAAATAATGATTTTTTTATTAATTACACATGAATGCAAGATTATTTATTAAAAATGCTTCTCAAATAATAATAAGAGAATTACGGTTAGACTAGTATATAATCAGAAGCAGTTATGAAATAATCATTTTTTAAGTAGGTCCAGTGGCATTTTAATTAATATACGAAATAGGGATAATGGCAAAAATATAGGAGTGATCCTGTTTTAGTAATATTGATACTCTTCGTTTTTCTTGAAATAATGTTTCAAGTTTTTATTTAAAAATTGTGTTTTAAATTGAGATAAAAAAGTGTATTGAAACATAATTGTTCTCTAAATTAAAATGCTTCGATTCCTATCTCACTCACACTAACTTCATTTTGTTTTGTTTGAACCTGTAATTCGAAGTTATTTTCCCAATGAAGACATTACCGATTTATTGTTGTTTGCCTCAACAAAAAGGGAATAAAGTATACAACCAATATTACCGTTGAGAGGCCATGAATGTAACTATCAAGCCGATGACATATACATATCGGTCCATATATATATCTTGTCGGTAGTAAAACACTTTATAGACACTCACAGTCACACCTGGTGAAGGTGATCACCGTCGGATTTCCTATACTACCCCTGACGTCTTCCAACCTTTACATTTCCGCCACTGTCTTTTCACTCTACAATTCTTCTTCGTCTCCATCTGATTCTTCGGTTCGCGTTGTGGGTTCTTCTTTGGATGATTTAGTAATCTAAAAAGTTTCAAGATTTGGGATGAAATCGTCGACTCGGCTTGATTCTGTTGTGTTTCAGCTCACTCCCACTCGAACCCGGTAATTATAATCTGTTTAACTGTAATTGATCCATACTGTTTAGTTAACCCTTGTGTTTAAAACTGTAAAGTCGCTAACTTTTTGGTGATTGCAGGTGTGATCTGTTGATAATAGATGATGGAAAGACTGAGAAGATAGCAACAGGGTTACTTGATCCTTTTCTTGCTCACCTGAAGACTGCACAAGATCAAGTTGCTAGAGGTGGCTACTCCATTGTTCTCAAGCCTAAGGATAGTGACAGTGCATCTTGGTTCACTAAAGCAACAATTCAAAGGTTTAATACCACCAATATAAACCGTCTCTGTAAAAAAAACGGGACACAGTGACTGACAACACTTTTTCTTCTTTTAGGTTTGTTCGGTTTGTGAGCAATCCGGATGTCCTAGAACGTGTTTACACTTTAGAAACTGAGATCATCCAGATCAGGGAAGCAATTGGTATCCAGAACAACTCTCAAGTGGCATTAACTGTTGTAAGTTAAAACTTTTTCTTTTCTTTTTGTTTGGTGAATTGTTAATTTTAACGTTAGATTTTTGTATAAGCAGGTGAAAGACAATCTACGAGCAAAAAGAGCAGAGAAAAAGAGTACACAAGGTAATGCTATAATGATGCCAGCGTTTCTTTAATGCCAGTCACTATTTCAACCAGTATTTGAGAATGTGAATCAGGTGGTAGTAGGCCATTGATACATCACAACGAGGAGAAAGCCATTGTCCTTTACGAGGTTTCTATTATCAAAATAATTTTCTTCTCATCTTTGTTTGTCCTCTGGAGAAAACAATTAAAATTCCATCTTTTGACAGCCTGATTCGCATCCAAAGCAACCAAATTTGTCTACCACATCAGATGAAAACTCTAAGTATACCCACTAACTTTGCATGAAAGATATTTCTTTTCTGTTTGTTTAAAGAAAGATAGTAGTGGAGTATCTGATCAGGTGATAGTGAAATTGTTTTTTTATCAGAGTTCAAGTTCTGAAAGTTCTGGAGACAAGGAAGAAAATGCTGCAGAAAGAACAAGGAATGGCTTTTGCACGTGCCGTGGCAGCCGGTTTCCAAGTTGATGATATGCTGCCTCTTATATTTTTCGCCAAATCCTTTGGAGCCTCACGTTTGATGTGACAATATTTTTTTATTTTTTTTATTTGTTCGAGTTTGATAGAATCTTTTGAGTTATGACATTGTTTTGCTTCATCATAGGGATGCCTGCATAAGATTCATGGACCTGTGGAAGAAAAAGCATGAATCTGGTCAGTGGGTTGATATCGATGCAACACAGCCAAATGCTACTAATAATATGCGTAGGAACTCGTGGCCTGGGACAACTGAGAATAATAATGGTGAGATGATTAGCTCTGAGTCATAGTCATTGTTTTTTTGCACAGTCGATATGTATATACCAATAATACGCTTCTTCTATTCAGATGTGAAGTCTCCTACAGATAATAAAGGAAATGTAAATCAAGAACATGTGCCAATGTATGTTCACTCTCCGCCAGGGACCTTTCCTGTGTTTCAAGGTTATGCAATGCAGGGCATGCCGTACTACCCGAACTATCCATATCCATCTCCCTATCTCTCAACCGATGACTCTAGACGTAGCTCTGGCCAAAGAAAGGCTAAGAAACATCATTCTTCTTGTAGCAGCGAGGACTCAGGTTCAGAAGATGAGAAAGGAAAATCAGGTAGGAGAAGGAAATCAGGGAAGGTGGTGATTCGGAATATAAACTTCATTAATTCAAAGAAGCAAGATCATTCAGGAACAGAATCTGATGCTGCTGAAGAAGGAGAAGAAGGGGAAATAGTAGTAGAATGTTACAATGATGGTAAAGAGAGAGAAACAAAAGGGACAGAAGCTGGCACTGGGGATTGGCAGGCCTTTCAAACTTTATTGTTGCAAGATGCTGATAGAGAAGAACGTACCTTTGACCCTATGATGGAGAAGAAGAAGAAGCAAGGTACAGGGAAATATGATCCCTTGGCTTATGATGAACGTGAATCAGAAAAATATAAAGAAAGGGTGGATACAACTGACATTCGGAATGGAACTGTGACTGGTAGAGTCAGGGGATCTAGTGACTCTTTTATGGTTCACCAGAGAGAAAATGGTTTTGAAAATCCTCTCAACTTGAATGGTTTTGATAATCCAAGGAATGGTTTGGATAAAAGATCATCAGTAGTTAACATGGATGATGATTCTTATATTGTTACTCGGGAAGCTGCTGGAAGCAGTACTCGAAATGCTTTAGACATTGGATCAGAGATCTCATCGTACCACCAAGCTGATGGAAATGAAAGAAACAAGATCAATTATGAGCCTCATGATCTGAGCCTGATACCAGAGCGAGAAACAGAGAAGTTATCAGCTGGCTATGATCCTGCACTAGATTTTGGATCCAAAGCTTTAAAGAAAAAGAATAACCAGGAAGCTGGAGTTGCAAAGAAGTCAGTGAGAGATCATCCAACATCAAGACTTTCTAAGGATGCTGCAGATAAGAGGAAGGCTTCAGGGGTAATAGGAAAAGGAAGACCCACAAAGATGAGCCCTTCAGATGAAGCAAGAGCAAGAGCTGATAAGCTTAGAAATTTCAAAGCTGATCTTCTGATCATGAAAAAGGAAAAGGTAAAACTAACAATTTGATGAGATACTACTTGCTTTCTTGTGTTTAAAAACTTTGCATCACATATTCTTATTGTCGTTTTTAGGAAGAGGAAGAGAGGAAACGCATTGAAGGTCTGAAAATAGCAAGACAAAAGAGGATTGCTGCTAAAACCAACTCAACGGTAGGCCAGTCACAGTTATCTGCACAACAAACAAGAAAACATTTGCCAAACAGGTTTTCTCCTGGGGCTCCTAGAGCATCTAAGTTCAGTGACACAGAACCAGGATCACTATCACCTCTCCAACGCCGTCTTCCCATAAGAAGTGCTTCTTTAGGCTCAAATGAATCTCAGAAAGTTGCCCAAAATAGTAAACTGAGTTCCGGAAGTAAGTCAACAGGGGATAGGCTAACAAGCTCGATATCACCGCTACCTTCATCCAAGAGAGAAAACATAGCTACCAGAATCAGTCTTGATAGTCAGAGCAAGTCAGTTTCAACAACAAGACGAGTATCAGAACCTAAAATGGGTAATGCACCAAGTTCTGTAGTGAGATCACTGCACACAAGACAAACAAGGTCGATCTCACCGTTACCTCTTTCTAAGAGAGAAACCAGAGTTAGTCTTGATAGTCAGAACAAGTCAGTTTCAAGGACAAGGCGATTATCAGAACCTAAAATGGGCAGTGCACCAAGTTCTGCAGTGAGGTCACTGCGCACAATAGCATCCAAAAAAGCATCTGATGCTCCGGAGGTAAAGAAAATATCTGCCATTGTTAACTATGATATAGCGAAAATCGCATCTCTTCCAGAGCTGAAGATAAAACCATCCAAAGGTGCCAACAATGTTCTAGTGAAAGGGGCAGAGAAAATTAAATCTTCAGTTTCTGAGATTGAACCAAGTGGTAACAAGAACAATGTTGTTGATGAAACTCCAGTGATTGAGAAGACAGTGGTGATGGTGTTACCAAGTTCAGCTCGAAGTATAAGTGCAGATCAGACGAAACACGAGAAGTCCAAGGTAGCTGATAAGAAAGTCAATGAAACAATGCAGGAGAGTGGCAATGATCTGGTATTAGTAAGTACTCTTCATTGTAGCCAGATCAGTTTGATATTCTGCTTACAAGGTTTTCATGACTGCCATGTGTTTTTTTTTTTTTTTTTTTTTTTGCTTTCAGGTTAGACCGGAAACTCTGAGTGACTTAATAACAGAAACACCAAAGTTTCTGACAATTCAAAGTGTTGTTGAGAAACCAAGTGAAGCTCCAGATGCTCGGGTTTCTTCGTTGGAAGTTCCAGGTACAGTGTACTCAGAGTGTTCCCAAGAACCTGGACCAAGCTTTCATTCAAATGAAAAAGCGCAAGAAACTGTCAAAGTTCTTGCACCAGAGAAGAAGATAAGTGAGGCCTTGGAGAAATCTCAAACAAGGGAGTCAGCGACAAAAGGGCTCAGAAAACTGTTGAGATTTGGAAAAAAGAGTCTGTCCTCGTCTATAGGTGAATACTATACCAAGTCTAATAATGCTGCTTTCAGTAGCAACAAGGATCATGAACCAACTGTAACCTCTGCTACCACAAGCGAAGGTACAAACATTTTTACATTCTTGTACCTTAAGTAGAGTCAGTATCTGGTTATATAACTCGGAGGGGTTGAAGTTTATGTTTTGTCATCCAGCTTTGACACTGAAGCATCTCATATCTCAAGATGAAACACCTACAGCAGCAGCAACTACTTCACAGAAATGTAAGCAGTTTTTTTCCGTTTAGAAACACTATAAAAGGAGTTCGCTTTGGCCTTCTATGCTTTCTGGTCAGTAATCTATATGCGAGAGGTCTCACTCTGTTTTTCATTTCCTCAGCTTCTCGCCATTTTTCATTGCTGTCTCCTTTCAAGAACAAGAAGAGAGTATCATGAAGACAGAGATCAATCTCCATTTACAGTCTTCAAATCTTGTAGTGACTTAGTATTTATAAAGTATCCATCGAGCCTCGTCTGGGTCTTTATGAAAACTTAATTCCAAATGCAATGAGATGGATGCAATAGTCAATTGATATAGTAGGGTTCTTCTCTTTTCTTTTCTTTTTTATAAGAAAAGAAAAACAGGGAATTTATTTTGGATTTTGATATTCCACATTTCTTATTTTACTGCAGCTATTAGAGCATTATTTGGGAGTCTTTTTTTTTTTTTTGAGCAACAAATTTGGGAGTCTATTACTCTACATTTTCTAAAATTGAAATAACTTGTAAAATAAGATAACATATAACATTTTCACCAAAATTCTCTCATATACATTTGTTTTCCCATTTTTTAGCAGCCGTTCTAACAGCTATCAAACCAGTGTTCTAAAAATCAGTATAAACCTTGTTTAGACGTCTGTATAGTCAACAAATCAGACTTAAACAAAACAATTTTTCAAAAATGAATAAATCTATTTCAATAATATCATATAAATCACCTAACTATTGTCTAGCGATTTCTTGAACATTGCCTAAAACTAATTTTCATTTTTTAGTAACACTTTTCCATTTATTTTCTTGCTATTTGCAGTTCTATCTTGATTGGGTAGATTAGATTTAGAAAAGAAGTGTTTAATCTAAAACTCAATCCTTTTTTTTTCAACTCAATCATAAAACCTAAAAGAAAAACCTACCTAAAAATTAAGAGTGATTTGGGTAAATATACCCATTTGATGATAATATTAGAGCTTTAACCATGACAAGATGTAAAGGTAAATTGCTTTACCTTTTGTGTCTTGAAATGCCGAAATTGCACATATCTCTTTCTTCTTCATTAATCGTTCTCTGCAACTCATCCTGAAACAAACTTTCATTTTTTGAAAATCTTTTAGCAAAAAAAAAAAAAGAAAAAAAAACAAACTTTCATTTTGGTTTCTTTAAAGTTAAACCTTCCAAAAACATACATCACTCTTATCAATTCCAATTATTTTCACTCATTTTTTTTCAGCTTGAATCTTCTATATAAGCTCACGAGGTGATCCTATTTTCATTCTTACATTCAATTCTTCAAATCTGCCTCCCTCACTCTCGTCTTGAAATCTCTCTCACTCACCACCAATTTCATTTTCAGCTTTAATCATTTGATGGACTCTTCTTAATATCACCACTATTAAATCATATATTATTAATATAATAAAAAAATAATTTCAATAACGATTATGTCAACTGAATAAAGAATCAATAACTATTCTTAAAAAATAGGTAATAATTAGAAGATCACTAACAAAAATAATAATCAACTAGATTCTGATAAGGGCGGATATATTTTTTATTTTTTATTTTAATTTTTAATTTTCATATTTATGTTTTTATGATTATATTTGTGAATAAGTCTTAATCAAAATACATTTTATTAAATAATTACAATTTAAAAATTGATCCAGTATACATTCGGTTAGGACTGTGTTGCGGGTTGAACCTGGTTCGCTGACCCGTCAACCTGCGGATTTCAATTTCTTTTGGTCAAAAAATCTGACCCGCATAATCCGCAAAAAATAATTTTGTATTTGCTCTGCTTAATTTTGCGGTTACCCACATGCTATTTAGCTACGAAAGATCTACAAAATTAATCTCTCGCTATATAGCTACGGATAGCTACGCATTGCTACGAATTTAGCTACAAAAATAAAATTATGTGTTCTATCGCTATCTTTTGCTAATTTTGTAGCTAATAAATTTGGCTACGGAAGTGTTCTCGCTGGTCCGTAACTATTTTAGAGAATTCTTGTAGTGAAATTTTGGCATCGTTGGTGAGTGTGCAGTGGGGTTCCGACAACTCTCCTTAGGTATGGTTGTTCTCGTCCCTTCTCTCCTTTGGATGTCTCGCGCTAAATTGACAAGAAAGAATGCAAACTTGGCAAGATCACTGGTTACTAGCTACTTCAGGCGACGTCTTGGGATTCCGGCATTCCGAGGCAACGAGGTAAAACTCACCTTCCTGGAGTTAATGTCTATAGAAAAGAATGGTCTTTGATTATTTAGCACTCTAGCTGAACGCGTCAGATAGGTGGTATTGCAAAACTAGAAGTTGTAAATGTATTGATCTAGATTATTTTGCTCAAGTCCGCTTTGTATTCGAATTTGATGCTCGTTGGGGAATAATTTATATAACTATTTATATTTAAAAAGAAAAACAATTAACACGATTAAAAAGAGTGTTTTATCTATTTTAACAGCAAGACTGTAACATTTGGAATGTAAACCATACTTCTAGATGTCGGCTTGTAGTAAAGTTCTGAATATTGAATAGCCTCCTCTCAAGTCTAAAGTTTGTTTATATAGATCATCATCATTGGCCAGATTTATGTTAAATGTGATCATATCATAAGATATGAGAAGATTCTCCAGTATAGAATTTTTAGCTCGGAAGCAGGAGAAACACTTGATTGGGAGGCTGACCGGAAACCCGGAGATGGGCTTCCTGCTTTAATCCGACAAAGTTGCTAATGGGCCAAATTATTGCCTAACATTGGCTTTTTATTTTTCAGATTCACGTTTGAAGGCGGAGGATAACCTGTACTTTTCAGTTGTCTTGTGCCTAGACAGTATGTTCCTTGTAACCTTGGGAACATGTGTCCTCTGGTTTCTTGCTTGAAATCATATATAGTAAGACAATATATGACTGAATAACACTTCCTTAGAGTTTGGAATTGCAAAAACGTAAGTACCCTTTCATAGATATACCCAAGAAAGCTAAGAGAATTGTTTTTAACATATATAGCCAGACAAAAGGAGGAAGAATCCTCACTGTAATCCATCTTCTTTCCATATTTCTCTAAGAAGCTGGTATCTTACAGTCTTCCTGCGTCCATACCCTTTCGGCATCCACTCTGATGAACTGGTTGTTCCAGGAGGAGATATTATAGAGTTAATGGATGTATCCAAGTCATCCAACTCATCGTCACTTGTGTATTGTTTCTTATATACAGATGATCCGGTCTCAGATAAAGAAGGATTGTTCAACTCTCCTATGAAGCGTCTTATGGATTCTGTAGACGGCATTAAGTAGACTGTGGATGATGCAAAGGGAAGTCTATGATGCATCCATTGTCTTCCTCTGTTAACCCCTGAGTTGCAGGCAAAAGGGTCAACAACACACACAAAATCTCCTGTTATTGGTAATGTGAAGACGGTTTTTTTTTTAGAACACGAAGACGGTTTTTCTAACCTCGGAATTTAGAACATCAAATAGTCTTTTAGGGATTCTGTGGGGGTTAAACTCATCTGGAACAAAGTTTCGAAGATATCTCTTTATTATTGGTGGACAAAGTGTTGGACAAACCTTCAGACGGGAACAAGAAGTAAAAAAATTAGTCAAAAAGTGTTATACAAAAAAAATTATTGAGTGGTCTGGTCTAGTTACCTCTCTTCTTGTGGATTTGTCTGCAAGCATTTTGAATGGAAGCATCATTAGATCGCCTAACGAGTTGAGTAGATGGAACAATCTGAAATTTTCAGACTTCTTATTATAGCTATCAGATTTGTCTTCCTTTTGCTCGAACTGATCCTCAAGCCATCTAGACCAAGTTCCAATCTGCAAAGGCAAATAACATATTACATACCAACAAAGCAATGTTTTCTTTAACATTGTTTATGTGAGCTTAAGTTACCGCATTTTTTAGCTGTGCGCCTGCCCCAAAACTTGCTTTTCCTGCTGGAATTGGAAGAACATTAATGTCACCGATCGGATCAGAGACAGGATCTGTCGGCATTTCACCTGCTGACTCACGAAGTATCGCGTTGAACATTGCTACATCAAGTCTAATGATTAATTGTTCCATAACCTGATATCAAAAGCAAATTTTGACAAGAAAATGGCCAATCCTGTTTAACCTAATAGATAAAACAATTTTTTTTTAACTAAAAGCTAGTCTTATACCAGTTTAGCGAGCATAGATAGACAACCACATTCTTTTCTGGAACCTCTTAGTGGGCAGAGTCTTTCACAAGCAGCTTTAAAAGCATTCTTCCATAGATCTAATGCGTATAGTCCATGGTTTTTATGACCTAACCGTCTTTTCCCCGAAACTTTCCTTGAGATCGATCCTTTAACCGCTGCTGATTGCATATACGGCGTCATACTCTGCAATGTAATGATCATTTCCAAGTAAATGTTTAATTAGAACTCTTTTACAAACCAAATTTGTTACTTTTTATATTACCTGCCACCATACTGATTTAACAATTCGGGAGAATATCCAAGACTCGAACTTCTCTAAAGCCGCAAGAAATGCTTGAGGATCTTCCCATTCATCTGTACCGGGTTTAATAGAGACCAGGTTCAGTTTCTCTATACCACGGCTTAAAATTGCTCTAAGAACAGTTGAATTTGATAGCGAAAATGTTAACCTGTGGATATATATTTATAGAAACAAAAATACATTAGAAACTTATTGACTGAATAAAACCAAACTGATATGGTTATGCATATATACCTTGGAGAATATGATTATCTAGTGCATATTCTCTGTATGATACGTGATATTTTGTTGGAATGTAAAATATTTAGTTTACATTTTTAACGTTATCGGAGAATGACCAGTTTATATTTTCTTAATTTACAAAGAAAAAATAGAGAATTTTCTTAACAATTATAATCATCTCTTTTTCAAAACAAAATAAAAATTATAATCATAAGAAAAATTAAAAGAAACTAGAGAATAGACGTACCTCAGATCTAATTCCAAACACAGCGCCTCTAATCAAAAATTAAAAAATATATAAACAAACAAAAATATAAAAATTAAAAAATATATAAACAAACAAAATTCCAAACACAGCGCCTCTAAGAGCATGCTTATCGCGGTTTCTCTTAGGAGTTTTTAGAACTAATGGGGCATTTAATTAAATCAAAAAGAAATTAATTGCATATAACCGATCCTGAGTGTGGGACTTTCGCAACCGATTACTAAGGGGGTTCTATGAGCACGTGTCAGCTAACCATGATAGAAAGATTTATTAATGTTTTTTTTCTTCAATTTCTTTCTTCGACTTCTCTCTTCTCTCTTCTTTCTTCTCTCGTGTTCACCGAAGGACGACGCGTCTGATCCGTAGAGAACGATGCCATCCTCGGCATCAATCTCATCGCCTTCTTCTCTAGCTATTCTCTCAGCCAAGACTCGATATCCACTCTCCTTCTCCAGCTTCACTTCAGCACAAGGTCGAGAATCCTTGATCTTCCTCTTCTCTGTTTGCTTCCCATCAACCCTGCAATTTCATCAACGTAAGGATCGATTTTTCCTTTTTAGTAGATTCGATTTTTTAATTGTTTTTGTGTAGACGATTCAGTTTCTGGGTCTTGAACAAGGGGGTTTGTACTGTTCTGTTCATTGCAGGTGGGTTTGTTCAGGGGATCCTTGCGTTTTTGTGGATCTTGAGGCCTTTGTCGAGGTAAAGATTCATGCTTTAGTCTCGTTGGAGGCTTTATTAGGAGCGGATTGTTTTGTAATGTGTTCGGTACTGATGTTTTGTGATGTCTTGTCTCAGTCGATTTGTGTTGAATGTCCCTGAAGAAGATCAACACTCGTTGATGTGTTCGGTACTGATGTTTTGTGATGTCTTTGTCTCAGTCTATTTGTGTTGAATGTCCCTGAAGAAGATCAACACTCATTTGAGAGGATTTTGTTTCTGGTGAAGTATGCTTACTGGTGATGGTACGATTACTCCACTTCTCTTTACTTTCAATTTTCTTGCTTTACTCTTTATTGCTTTCGTCTGGAATAAATGCTGGTTAGAGTTAGGTTGTTCTGGTATGGAGTTAAGTTTCTTGTTCTTATGTCTACTTTGTGTTCTTGCGTTCTGTTTCTTTGGTTCTTCTTATCTTGCTGTATCTTGTTCTAATACTCATGCATATGTCACTTTGTACTAGTGTGTTCTCAGGGGCCATTCTCTTGTGTATTATGTGACTTGTATTCTTGTGTTTTTGAAGTCACAGACTTGTAAAGAATCAAAGTCGAATGCTTGTAAAGAATCAAACATGCTTATGTCTACATAATCACAACAACAAAGTCACTTTTTTTTCAAAGTTAATTTTTTTAAGAAACCCTAATTAAGAAACTACCATTGGAGCACATATTCTAATAGTTTCTTAACAAGTTTCTTAAGTACAATTAAAGTACAATCAATTAATTAAATAATCATTAAGAAACTCATATGGGATTATAGGGATAAAGATGCTCATATCGTACCATCACCAGTAAGCATACTTAGACGAACACTGCGACGAAGCATCATCATCGTCATCCGTCAACGACGCCAAACTAAATTCACTACCTTCTTTATCCACAGAACCTCTCATTTTTGGCCGCGACGAAGAACAGCTACTCCGATAACCTTCATCGTCATCCTCTCCCGCCGGCTCAATGGTCAGGTAAATCTCAGAGTTCACATCATTCCTCGAGCTCTTCTTGAAAGTAAACGGAGCTCCAACGGGTACAGAACTGGTTAACACGCCGTAATCAGCGAGGTTGACCACGGCCGAGCCAAGGAGCTTGTTCTTGACGCCCTGTTCTTTCTTCTTGGCGTCGTAGACATGAAGCTCAAGAAGATTCTTTTGAAACTTGTTTTCGGCCCCACCTTTGGGGTCAAGGGTCAGGGTTAGCCTGAAAGACTCGTTGAACATAATCGTGTCTTTGCCCACCACCGCGATGAATGAGCCTGAGCTGTTTTTGCCATGCTCCCATTTGAGAAGGACGCATTGTGCAGGGACTTCGCTCGTTGGCCATGGCTTTAGCTCCTTGATTGAGATTAGATACTCAACTAGCACTCCATTGTCTTTACGGCTCTTTGTTCGGAGATTCAGCATCATTTTTTGTATGTGAAACAAAACGTGATAGTTGACTATGATTTATTAAAGGAGTGTTCGGTTGGGTTATAATGGAGTTCATGCTTTGGATTAGTAATAAACAAAACCACCGGCCTGAAACGGGCGTTGAGTTGCACCATTTTCTTTTTCTTATTATTCGAGGAGGCATATCCATTGGCTTCAACGCCGGCGGGCGGACAGCGACCTATGGAAAATTTTTCAGTGTATCATCAATAAAATGATATTATATTTAAAAAAAAAAAAATGATATTATTATTGATATATATTCGTTAACTTTATACATATTATTCGTCTCATACCCATGTTGTTTCAAACATTAGTTTTCACTAATTTGAATATCAAATATTATAGTTTTGATGCTTGCAAATATAAAATAAGTAATAACTAAAAAATGTAACCAATCCGATTCGATATTATTCATTACTTGCAAAGTTTGTACAAAACAGTTTATTTTTTTTTAACATTCATTCAAAAAACTGATTATTTTTATTATTTGGCTTGTGATTAAAAAATGATAATTGAACTGTACGAAGACAATATATTTTTCAAAGCTCAAAACTAGGAAATATACATTTTTATTGTGAGTAAACAATACTCTCATATCATATCAAAAAGTTCATGTCTTTTGCTTTTTATTTTTCTTTATAACATACACAACTGAGTTATGTTTTCTCTTCGTAGAATAAATAAATTAAAATCTCATGTCCATTTTTAGTAAAGTATTATCCAGCAATAATTCTTAAAATATTTAAAAATAATTACAAGTAATTCAAAAATACTCGTAAATAGTAAATAATAAAGCATGATAAGTAATTAAATAACTTGTTCTTAAATACATATTTGAAATAATAAGCACCTGTTTTTGATAGGGCTGTGCAAAAAATCCTGATCCAAAAAATCGAACCGAATCCGATCAAAAAAAGTAGTACATAACCGAACTAAAATTCAATAAATATTCGAACTGATTCAAAATTTTGGTAGTTATAGAACCGAAACCGAATCTGCCCCAAACCGAAGTATATTAAAAACATCCAATATATACAAAATATATTTAAGTTGTCTAAAATACTTGAAATATATACAAATAATCAATAAATATCTAAAATAGATAAACTATACTCAAAACACCAAAAATATTTAAGAAAATGTATTGATTCTCTATCCAATTATTCAAATCAAATCAAACCAAACCATATCCACTAGCTTCAACACCGGCGGGCGGACGGCGACCTATAGAAAATTTTTCAGTGTATCATCAATAAATGATATTATTTTTAATATATTCGTTAACCTTATACATATTATTCGTCTCATACCCATTTTGCTTCAAACATTGATTTTCACTAATTTGAATATCAAATATTAGAGTTTGACGCTTGCAAGTATAACTATGAAATGTTACCTATCTAATTCATATTACTCACTACTTGCCAAATTTGTACAAAACAGTTATTTTTTATATTTAGTTTAACATTCATTCAAAAAATGATGAATTTTATTATTTGGCTTGTGATTAAAAATATGATAAATTGAGCCGTACGAAGAAAATATATTTTTCAAAGCTCAAAACCTTGGAATATACATTTTTTTTATGAAATGTTAAATTTATTGATCATCAGAGAAACAAATGTTTATTTACAGAAAAATCAAGAGAATCTGTAGCTATGTATGCCCAATGTAGGCTCTGAACCAGCACCGAAGAAGACCTCGTAGTCTCGGCTTCCGATAGTAACATGTAGACATGATTCTTTGCCTGATAGTTTTGTCAATAATCCTTGCAAGTTAATTCACTGGAAAAGCAGGTTGAGAGTGCCTTCTACCATTCCTTTCCCGCCAGATGTAGTATATGAAGACTTGAAAAACTAGCCTCAGCAGAATGGAAGTGAGCAGATCATGGGAACCTGCCAGAATAAAATGAACACTCTCCTCCCAGTCCGGGGAAGGAGCAGGCTGCAACAGGGTGCCTAAGACCTCCAAACAAAGAATAGATGTAAAAACACACGAAATAAAGGTGGGATCTCTAGATTCTTCCTGCTCTGAGAGCTAACTAACACTGGCTCAACATCCACCTCATCTGACCAACAAACCCAAATGCGCCCCAACCTATGGTGACTATAATTATGCAGACACTTCCAACCCATAAAAGGATCTGTTAATATGCTCTGAAACTTATCTTCATTAACTTTTGTCTCAACCAAACAGCCTATAGAAATTTTGTTAATCGCACCCAATTCTTCACTGGTTTTTGTTTGCGCGGCTGATTGAATCCACGCAAATTTCAAGCAAATATTAGCGTCATTTATTCATGTGAGAGGAATTCTTTTTGTTCTGATTAGTCACCACCACATGCACCAGTCCTCTCGAATTAGCAAAAACAGGTCTGTTTTTCACACGCCCTCGTTGGCCTACACTCAGACCCATGCGCTTCGGAGCTTCACTCTCTGCAACAGCATTTGACATTCCAAGGTCTGACTTAGAACAGTTAAGAGATGCAACCTCTGCAGTACCCTCATCCTCCATCACAACTTCCCCTCCTCATGGATGCTCTCGAGCATCTGAAACCCATTCGGAGAGACTACTTCTTCAAGAGAACTCAGATTATTTAAAAACAGTGTCATGTCTTTCGCAGTAGCATTAGGTGTGACTTCTGACAGACTCGCGTCCACTGGCAGCCTCTCTAGTTTTTCAAGCAGCTGAGAAACCACTTGTTTCCCCGAGCATTCCCCTACTTCTTTGACCGAAGGAGTAACATCCCGCATCTGCTTCCCCTCCTGTGATCTCTTAAGAATAACCATTGGCTTCTCCACACGACACTCTTTATTTGGGACAAACATTGCAACACGGAGGAAGCCAGGGATAGTGAACCAGAACAGTGGAGTCCTGCCCATGACATCCTTTGAAACAAATCTTCTGAGGCAGTGGTTTGTGTAGATCAAACTCCACTAACATTCTCGCAACACCCAATCGAACACACCGTTCCGTATAAGGATGTAACTTCACAAACTTCCCTGTAGTTCTAGCCAAAAGCTTAGCCCTTTCTTCGAATACAGATAACCAGGAACATTCTCCAGATCCACCCACAGCAGCATCACTGAGAGATTCGGAGGAGATTACGCAGACTCTGGTTTTCACCCTTTTCAAAACCAGAGGCACCTCTGAGATATGCCAGAATTTCTGTTTCAGAATCCTGTCTCGCAGTTGTGCATCCTCAACTTGAAACAGAACAATCTTTTTGCCAATGAACTGCACATCAATCTTCAAAACCTTTCCCGGTGAAGTCCAAATATGGTTCACCGTAAAATGAATCATACTAATGTGAGGTGTATCATTCATGAAGTAGCGCACTATGATATTATTATTGATATATTCGTTAACCGTATACATATTATTCATCTCATACCCATGTAGTTTCAAACATTGGTTTTCATTAATTTGAATATAAAATATTAGAGTTTTGATGCTTGCAAGTATAAAATAAGTAATAACTATAAAATGTTACCGATTCGATTCGATATTACTCACTACTTAGCCAAGTTTATACAAAACAGTTTATTTTTATATTTAGTTTAACTCTCATTAAAAAAAAAACAGATTAATTTTATACTACATTCTTTTCTTAAATAAAAGATAGGGAATTACCTAATGTTATTCATATATATATGACAATTAATGATTTTCAATAATAAATATTTGCTAACAATTTGTACACCTTCTATCATTTTTGTTTAAATATTTGTTATTAAAATAAATTACAAAATTACATTAACCATATAATAAAAATTTAAATTTTTTCGTATATATTGTATTTTGAATTTTTTAAAACGAGTGTAAATTAATAAAATGTTAAAAGTCTCACATAAACTTTTGTGATCAATGATAAATTTTTTTTGTTATAATAAGATACAAATTGATTATAGAACTACATGAGTAAGAAGTCTTATTCAATAGGTGTTTATAATAATATATATACATATATTTTTATATATATCATTTAAATTAAACTAAACCATCTAAAAATACATACTTATATTTTGATATTTGCATTGAACAAATATTGAGAATTTAATATTTTAATTTTGAAATATGGATTGAACTTTTAAAAATGATTATAAGTTACTAAAAATATTAAACAACCCACATTAAAATAGTTTATCAGTGGTTAAAAATTTTTGTATAAAAAGAGGCTGGTAATCATAAAACCATATGACTAGGAACTTCATTTAATAAATATTCATATTAAAAATATATTGTATATCTATGTTAATATCATTTAAATTTAATTATATATCATATACAATAGATAAAAATTTATTGTTTTGATTTATTTACCACAAAATGACCGTTAATAGAAAAGATTGATCGTTTGATTTACACATGTGCACTTCAATTTAGTTATATACGTAATAGTTATTAATTCCTCAACTATTCAATATATATATATATATATATATATATATATATATTTTTTCATAATATGTAAAAATCATAAAATATTAATACACACAAGGGAAAATTCCTTAAAAATATACAGACTGAATTTCTTTTGCTGAAAAAATACACGAACTTTTTTGGCTTCCCAAAAATACACAAACTAATTTTGATTGTTCATAAAATACACGAACTTTTGAATTTTGAAGGTTTCACACCTCGATTTTAACGGTGTAAACAGTGACTAACAGAATAGTAAGACGCCGTTAGACGCCATTAACTCTGATTAAAAAGTTCATGTATTTCATGGACAACCAAAATTAGTTCGTGTATTTTTCGGGAAGCCTAAAAAGTTCATGTATTTTTTCAGCAAAGGAAATTTAGTATGTGTATTTTTAAGGAATTTTCAAATGGAGTTTGGATATTTCATATACTATTCAGAGGCTAAATATCTGGACCCAATACATATCCAAAATTTTATATTTGTAAACTTTCGGTTTGGTTTTGGACCAGATATTTTCGATCTGAAAAATCAAGATCCGAAAAAAAACGGCCCAAACCCGACCCAAAGACCTGAAAAAAACACATTCTCTATCACATGATACAGGTCCGAAATTTTATATTTGTAAACTTTCGGTTTGATTTTGGACCGAATTAATGTCTAGCCGGATTCAAAAACTTGAATCGGACCTGACCCAAAAATATTCTGTCCAAAACCAAACCAAAAGTTCACAAATATTTGTTGAGTCCAATTTAGTCGAAATCTATCATATATATCTAAAAATTCACAAACAACTCTAAATTTTACATTGAAAGTTTCATATTAATTAAAAATGTTTCTGTTACAAAAACAAAACTAAAAAATATTGCAAAAATAATAACAAAATTGTTTGCAGAAAGATCTTGTCGAATTGAATATATTCGTGTCGATTTTATTAGGCCCAAGTCTATTCGGATCAGTTCTTTTTGGTTTCAATTCTATCAAGTAGAAGAGTTTTGGATCCAACAAATATTTGTAAACTTTCGGTTTGGTTTTGGACCGAATATTTTTGGGTCAGTTCCAATCCAAGTTTTTGAATCCGGCTAAAATGTCAAGATTAGGTCTAGATATTTTAGCCGGATTCAAAAACTTGGATCGAAACTGATCCGAAAATATTCTGTCCAAAACTAAACTGAAAGTTTACAAATATAAAATTTTGGATCTGTATTGGGTCCAGATATTTAGCATCTGAATAGGATATGAAATATCCAAACTCCATTTGAAAATTCCTTAAAAATACACATACTAAATTTTCTTTGCTGAAAAAATACACGAACTTTTTAGGCTTCCCAAAAAATACACGAACTAATTTTGGTTGTCCATAAAATACATGAACTTTTTATTCAGAGTTAACAGCGTCTAACGGCGTCTTACTATTCTGTTAGTCACTGTTTACACCGTTAAAATCGAAGTGTGAAACCTTCAAAATTCAAAAGTTCGTGTATTTTATGGACAATCAAAATTAGTTTGTATATTTTTTGGGAAGCCAAAAAAGTTCGTGTATTTTTTCAGCAAAAGAAATTCAGTTTGTGTATTTTTAAGGAATTTTCCCTACACACAAATATAATTTGTATGTATAATTTTTTTCCGCGCAATGTGCGGATCTTAACCTAGTATAAAGTTATAAATTAACAAATAACCCCAATTTTTTAATAAAGTCAAAAATTCAAATATCAGTAAAATAGTTTATATTAATATTGATATTATATAGTTTACATAAAAAAAATGGGTAGTGGATTGCCCATTTTCCAGAAAGAGAATGTGAATGCTTTGGTGGCCAGCGTGAGTTGAACATATATGTGGCTTTTTGTATTGGAACCAAAACTCCCTCGATTAATCACCATTGGACCAGTGAGCCGGTTTAAGTTTACATAATAATATCTTTTCATATTCTATTCTACTTTAAAATTTATTTAGTTAATCTTGTTACTCGATTTATAATTATAACTAAACCATTTTTATATTCTGCGAAATTTAGAAAAGAACAACATACGTTTTATACAGTATAACCATAACCAAAACCAAAGCATATTCTTGGTTCGAATTAGTGCAAGTTGAACATCCTTAGTTTGTTCGTTGTTCAGAAGGTATCATAGCTGCAAAAAATGATACAATGATATGTGAAAGAAAGATGAAAACTAGTTCATGCGAAAAGCACAGTTCGGTTGAGCATTAATCAATACTATTAATTCTTCAACATGACCAGTTGATATAGGTTAGGTCCAATTTTAAAAAAAAATTAGTTTTATATAACTGCATCTATTTTATAACACTAACCACGTTATGTTTTTCTATAACAAAACAGTTACTTTTCTCCTGCATCTACTATTTCTATAACAGTTATTTCTTATAAACGAGAGAAGGTTATGTTCGCCTTTTTTGTATCCACTCAATCCAATTTTAAACTTTGAATTCACTCTAGATATAAGCGTAATCTTTCACTTCTCTGATGAGAATCTCTAATTATGAGAGTAATTATGATGGTGGATTCTAGATCAAAAGAGAAGAGATGTACGTTCAGCAAATTACTGCTCTATACTTACCAATAGTTATTTTTTTTCTGAACTGAATTACCAACAGATATTGGGTTTCTTAATCTGGTGATTTCATAGTTTTTTGTTATCTCTGTTACTGATCGTGGAGAAGAAATAAATGGGATAATATGTTCTGTGCCAAGATTAAAGCTCATAGAAAAGAAAAAAAAAACAAAAAGAAGCTCATAGATTGTGATCCGTGATCGTCGGCGGAAGCAGATTGCACAAAAAAATATATATTTCATCTCAACTAGATACGTGTGTAAATCCCTTGCAGACTATCTTGGGTTTTTTTTTTCCTAAAATATTTTCTATTAGTTAATTATTTTGGGCTTTAAACCTAATATCTCATTTATATTTTTTATATCCTGTTTTAGGATTCTCAACAAGTTTTTTTGGATAAAATATAGTTCTTAATAGTGAATTATTGGTAAATGTTATATCCAATTATTTATTTATTTTTGTTTAAGGAATTATTTATTATTACTTTTATATAAATGTATGTAAGTTTATTTAATCACTAACAACCACATTATAATTGTATTGCCAAAAAGAGTTCCACATTTTACTATTTGATTACTAAAAAAAGTTGTTACTATAATTTCTTATAAAAATCACTATTTAGGATTGAAGTATAAAATTAATATGTAAAATAGTTACGACCTAATTGTACAGTTATGAACATCACAAATTCAATAAAATTATCAAAACTTTTTACTAAATAATTTATAAAAAATCTTATACACAAACATATAAATCAATTTTTAATATAAAAGAAAAAGTTATACAAAATGTTACATATTTACACAGAAAACTAAAAAAATTACAAAACAACTTTGTATCTATTATCCACAAATTACATATTGGATTATATGCATTTTCTTTTAAACCATAACAAAAACTCGACCAACTACACAAATTTACAAACTGTTAATGGAGTTTTGTATCCAACTTTTGAAGATGCTTATAATGCTCTCTTTTTTGAACTACTATTTTTTCTTTAGGGGTTTTTTTATTTCTTTGTAAGCTTTCGTCCAATAATAATTTCATTTCAATGTTCAAAATAAGAAGCCTAATCATTTTGAAAAAAAAAATACACAAGTAAAATTAGAAATAAAAATAAAGATTTGCCCAAAACACACATATCTGATGCAAATATATATATATATAATAACAAAAAAGCATACGCTTAGAAATGCAATTTCAAAAAAACATACAAAACAAAACATATACCCGCCCTCTTAGGGCGGGTCCAAAACTAGTTACTTATTAATTACTTACACAGCGCTTAGCATTACCTCAATATCAAAACACCAATTTAAAGTTCACCATCTTAATATCTTAAAGATGTTTGTCTCTGATTAGTTTTATGATCTATATATAAACTGTAGACGCAAACCAAATCAAATCGTACAATCTTTATTACATTTGCTTTGACCTTTTGTTATCAATACGTTGTAATATTGTGTTCCTTAAAAGCTACAATACCTCAATGGCTTCTACTCTCTGTTTTTGCAGTTGTCCACAAGTCCCAACATAAATTAGTTGCGTTTTTACCTGGTGGCAATTTTCCAGTCAGTTTCGAGGTGACTGCATTCAAGTGAGTCGTGGACTTTATCCAATGCTCTCCTCCGGTGTTGCAACAAAGCTTCACTCTGACTCATCTCCTCTTCTTTGTCTTTCTTTCTCCTCCTCGGTAACTTTCTCGTGAAGATCTTCCATTTCGATTCAAACGAGGAAGCTGGAGGATTCAGACAAAGGGGAGGCAGGCTCATCATTCATAACTCATAAGGCAATGTTTACGATTCCTAGAGATGAAGAATACCTTGTCTTAGACAAGTGAATCCAGTGATGATGCAGGCACAAACCCAAGGTCTTCCTGCACTTGAAGCTTTCGCACCACCTTTGATTTCACCATTGTGCTGCTTTAATCTTCAACCAGCGACAAAAACGAGAAGCATTTTTCTTTTTCTTTTTAGAAACAAATTAGATTCAATTTAAAAGGAGATGAAAAGATTTGACGAACCGGCGTGCGAAATCGGTGGTGATGCCGACATAGGTTTTGATGGGTTCGTTGGTCGAGAGAATGAGATAAACAGACCATAATTTGGGGTTTGGAATCTCGGAATTTTCATGGGAAGAAGAGGATGAAGATATCGGGACTTGGGTTTTACAAGTTTTCGATTTAATGGAGTTTGGAGATTTTTTAGAGATAGGGTTGTAATCGCGAAGCTTGACGGACGGGAACGTCCCAGATATCAATCTCATCATAACCTCAGTGATCTCGGTTTGAAATCATGATTGTCTCTCATGATTTCGTGAAGCGTTGATGGGGCAATACGAAGAAGAAGGAGAGGTGCTAAAGATTAAAAATCGACCCGATCTGCATAACGTGTTCTGTTCTGTAGCGTTTTGTCGTATTTCTGTTATGGGCTCACCTCTATTGTCAAGATGGGCCCAAAGACTAAATAAAACCCAAAGTGTCAAAATGGAGTCGCTAAAAAGACGTCGACCTTTTTTTAGAAGGTTTCACCAAACGAGGTCTTAATTTTGTTTTGGTAAGAAATGCACGAAAATTCAGAGCAAGAAACAAAATTCACAACAATAAGCATATAAGACCAATTATATTAACAGATATTTTATGCATAGATTTGAAATCTATATTTTCTCATAGTGTTATGAATTTTTAATATATTTTAAAAATAAATTTAATTTTTAATTTAATAAAATATATTAAAAACTACCGGCTAAAAAGCAACAAAAATCACTGATACTGAATATCATATGGTTGTATTCGTTATCATCTATTTTCATATGCATTAATACGGGAAAACGACCACTTATACCCAACATATCGCATTATATTCAGTTTATGCCCGACTTATATGGTAATGCAAAAACATATCTGAACTTTCGAAAATTTCAAATAACATATTTTTTTGGAAAATCATACACCAGTCGACACATCAATTGTCATGTCATCTAATTTTGCTGACGTAGATGTTATGTGAGCTAATTTTTTCATGAGGATGCCCCGTGAAATTTTATTTTGAAAAACTTAAATAGTCTTTTTACAAAAATAAATTTATATATTTTTATTATTTTAGTAAAATCAACACAAATTAATTAAATAATTAAATTTTAATCTTGTATAAGAGATATATTCATAAATATTTAAATCCTCAAAAACCGTCGTTATAAAAGTTATATGTGTTGTAACGATTTCAAATTCGATGCTAGTGTTGTAGTCGTGTTACTCTTGATTAATCATGGATGTGTTTACATTTTATAAATGGAGTTGAAGATGGATATATTGGATCTGAAAATCTCGCCTAAACATTCTATAAGTGTAAACACAACCATGATTAAACAACACTAGCATTGAATTTGAATTAATCAAAACATTTACGAATATATCTCTTATTAAGATAAATTTTAATTATTTAATTAATTTTTGTTAATTACACTAAATAATTAAAATTAATAAAATTTTACATTTTCTATAAATTATTTTTGTAAAACGACTATTTAGATTTTTCAAAAAAAATTGTGTACACATGGCATCTTATTAACAAAATTAGCTAATGTAGCATTCATATCAGCAAAATTATATGACATGGCAGCTGGTGTGGCGACTGGTGTATGATTTCGCCAAAAAATAAACATCGGACATGTAATTTGAAATTTTTGAAATTCAGCTATGTTTTTGTACTGCCACATAAGTTGTGTATGAATTGAACATATAGCGATATGTTAGGTATGAGATGACCATTTTTCCCCATTAATATTTTTTTTGCTAATTCTAGTTATATTGTATAGGTCTAAAAATTAAAACTCTTGTTGCCCAAGCAGATAGTTATAGCTCAAGAACTCACCCAAGATCAATATCATTAGATCAGACTACACATGGCGAGCAAGAGTAGAGACAAGCGCTGGACAATGCTGAACCCAGCAGCCGAGACTGTTTGAACAATGCTCCAAGGAACCGACCTCCAATCACAGATAAGGAATGATGCTAAGACACAAAACCAGGGACTAATACATTGCGTTAAAACCGCACAAATCACAGTAAACACCATCCCAAAGAAGCTGATGAGCATCTACCGATTCTGGAAAAAAGGATTCCACTGTTTACCACCTACAAATCCTACTCCTCCGGGAGACTACTCCGGTGAAGACGAACTTGCGACACGTTGCGTCCGAGAACCAGAGCAACAAACCATTAACCGCCGTTTGACAACCACTTCTCCATTCTTTACACCACCACGATAGGAAGTAAATAAAAGGTGGAGGAGGAGACCCACTGGCTTCACGCACTGTCAACACAAAGATAAGACCGGATGCAGTTGAGCTTGAGAGAAAAACCTTGACATATCAAAGAGTTGACCATTGTTCGATCTTGAGAGAGAGACACGTCCAGGAAGACCGGATACATCTAGTTTCATCATTCCATCCACTGATCTTGTTGAGAAAGACACACGTCTGGCAACAAGGATCCCATATTCCATCGATCTATCTTTTCCTTTAAACTTGTTTCAGTATCGCATATCATTCATACATCCATCGACCATCCATCTATCATAATCATCCCCATTCATATCTTGCCCATCATTGCTAGATTTCTCATATTTTACTTCTGTTTGCATTTATAAAACACATAAACCTTATAAATATTTATTTTATTTGTTTTAGGTTGCATCTCGGTTCCGTCTTGTTGTCGGATCCGGAAACTTCAGTCGATCCAACTGATTGATCCGATCGGTGCCTACAACAATAACACTACCACATATACATAATAAAATATAATAAAAAACTAATCAAACATTTACCAATAAGCATTAATAATTGAAGAAACTGAACCAAACAAAAATAATCCAACATCTAGAGTGTAAAAAGTGTCATCTCTCATAAGTGTTGTGATTGATGTTTCTGAGTTGGAGCCCCGGTTGTCATTCTCAACAGTGTTGGAAAAGTTTTTGGAAAGCAATGTTTCCATGTCCACCCAGAAAGTATACCATGTGCTGGAATATCACTTATCTACTGTTCACATCACAAAATTTTGTTTCTTCGACACAACATAAGATTTATGTCGTGTTCCAGAAATCTCTTAACTCTTCAATCAACGGATGCAAGTAAACATCCAAAAAAAGTTAGATGCTTAACACAATAAATTCCCTAACTAAACTAAAATAACCCTAATCACAAACACTAAATAACTCTAAACTAGTCCCATTACATAAGGTACATTGCCCAAGGAAAGTTGGTTCACATACCACATCGGTTTCAGAAAATGTGCTCATCCTCCCTATTGTTCTCCTGGTGCAAATAAAGTGACAAAAGTGACATATAGGTAATGTACTCTCTTTTTATTTTCAAAAAATATATGTGTGACTTGATTGATATCAAAACATCGACGATCAAAATCAAGAAAAAATATGAGAGTGGAGGAAACTTCTTAAATTAAGAGACATGGCTTATGAGTTTATGAGAGTGGAGGTCAGAGATTGTGCTACTACGCATTTTTGGTTTGATAATTGGATGGGGGTAGGGAAATTGATAGATGCCACAGGCGCCATAGGCACTACGTATTTGGGACTTACTCGCCGAGCACTGGTTTGTAATGCTGTCTCTGGAGACGGATGGAGTATGAGGAACAAACGAAGCAGGCGGTTTCAGCTTCTGTATAATCAGATCCTTGCGGAGCAAGTTCCAAGTGTGGACAGGGGAAGCGACTTGGTTTTATGGAAGCAGGGGGAGGATGATTATAAGGACAGTTTCTCTACGACTAACACATGGGAGCAGATCAGAAGTAAGAAGCCAAAGGTAGATTGGTGCAGGGTCGTTTGGTTCTCCCAGAACATTCCTAGGTACGCGTTTATCACTTGGCTGGCGATACAAAATAGACTATCCACGGGAGACAGGATGAGGAGCTGGGGTATCACGCAGGGCTGTGGACTATGTGGAGAACAAGATGAGACCAGGGACCATCTTTTCTTTGCATGTCCCTACTCTTTTACAGTGTGGGAAGGACTGGTGAGAGGACTCTTTGGGCGCAGAACAAACCCCGACTGGTCTATCACCCTGAATGAGATCAAACGAAGTAGGACGAGTCAACTCGACACCATCCTACTTAAGTTGATTTTCCAGGCAGTCATCTATCACATATGGAGGGAGCGTAACTCAAGACGACATCAGGGCAAATGGACGACTACAGATCAAATACATAAGGTTATAGACAGATCGATGAGGAACAGAATTGTCTCACTGAAGTACGGGCCGCAGCACAAGCACGCGGGACTACTGCAACGCTGGTTTCAGCTCACAAGCTAAACCAGTTATCGGTTTCTACTCTTTTTTCTTTTCCTTATCTCTTTCTCTTCCATAGCTTAATCCTCATTCCTTGATTCTTTTGTAAATGTAATTCTTTTTTACTCATGATCAATAAATTTGAAATTTCATCAAAAAAAAAAAATCAAGAAAAATATGGTAAATATCTATTGCTTGAATGTCCTATTTTTTTAATCTCCCCATCATAATCAAGTTTCAAGAGTATCCATAAATAGAAAATGGCCAAAACTTCAAAAGAAAATATAACAAAACTACTAAAAATAAATATTAAAACAAAATAAGAGATGTCATAAACATGTTTGAGGAGAACAGGATTTTTTATGTGTTGTCATTTTTTCTTCTCATCCCGGAGAAGAAACTCAGGAGATGGGAAGAAAACCATGGAGTTTGTTAATGAACAACAATATAAGACACATCAAAACTTTTACACGGTACGAAGACAAAGAAGAAGAAGCTGCGTTGATCTTCCCAAAAGATCCTCCATGGTTCAAGGCATGGATGGTTCCAGTGATGATGCTTTTTGTTTTCTTTATCATTGCTGTTGTAGGAATTTGTCGACATTGTCGAAATTGTCGTCGTGGTGAAAATTCTCCCAGCATCCATCCTATCTCACAGACCACATAATTTGTTTAGATTGCTTCTTCTTATCAAATGCAAATTTTTTTTGTGGTGCAATGTGAATTCTACAGTTTCACCATCAATTTTCTGATCACTTTGGTCTAATGGAAAAATTAATAGCATAAGACTATAAGTTGAGCAATGCGGAAATAGAACAGAGATAATCCATGTGAGGGAACAAAAAGAAAATAATTTTCAATCTCATTTGTATTTTGCAGCAGTGAAGAAAAATGCCAATAAAAAAATCTATTCATAATCCATGTCCCAAATGCATGCAAGAAACAAAGGTGATTAATTAAAATATATGGGAATTCTCTAGCTATTAACTTTAGAAATTTTATTGGATTATTTACTTCGAAAATGTCAAATTCGCAACAAAAATTTACATAATTCTGAACTAGACATTCATATTATTGCTTCAAAATTTAATATGGATTTCTGAATGAAAAATGTTTATCTATATATACTTATTTTTATAGATGTGGTTCATTTTCAAAATCATTATTTGAATGACTTCAAAACTGTAATCATATTTAATAATGCATAGTTGCAAAATAATATACAAAATCAATTATTAGAGTATGGTTGATGGATTTCAAAATCAATCCAATAAAATATTATTGACATGAGAGTTTAAGATGTTTACTCCCATCAGAGTCAGTCTTGACTAGAAGCTAGCCAAGCATGTGCTTGGGACCAAGGTTGATTTAATAATTGAAGGGGCAAATAATTTGTACAAAAACGTCTACATCCCTATTGGTAAATTGCTTTATATGTGAGTTCAATGGTTCAAAATTTGCAAGTACTTTTGACTTTTTCCAGAAGTTAATTCACCGTTGACATTGGTTAGAAATGAAAGAAAAAGACTTTGGTCAGCTGCGATTGCAGAAGTAAAGACTTAGATTCAATATTTCCAAAAAAGTTTCAAAAATGGATTTTTTCTTAAATATAAAAAAATTCAAAATATAAATTTTTCATACTATGAAACTTTACTAAAATAGAAACTTAAAAAAACTAGAAATTTCCAAACTAGAACTTTTCTAAAAATAGAATTAGAGTATTCTAATTAGAAGAACAAGGTTTGGAATTTTCATATTTAGACAAATTGAGACAAGTAAAAATTAAACGGCAATAACGTACATTGGTTTGTCGATTAGGAAGATGATCGGGAAATCTGACAGAGATATATTTTCGATAATACCTAACTTACATAATAGGTCCTTCTGGATCAATGGAAAATAGCTGATGAGGTTGACTGTCCGTTGATCTTGATCTGATAAGTAGAGATCAGTCTCGGAGAAGCAACTATAACACTTAGACCATAATTTCAAATGATGATTAGCTTTCAGCTATAACTAGATCTATGTGTGCAGAACATACCCTGGAATATTTTCTTCAAAATTCATTGTTCTAAGAATATATTTTCATGGTCTCCCAAAATGTGTCCATATGCCTTATTCCCCTTTTCGGTATATGTGATAGCTCCTCCTTCATGGTGCGGTGACATTTTGGCAGGGCTCCCTCTTTAAATAGAGAATATCTAGGGAATTCTTAAAAAAAATACACTACAAAACCATGTCCATAACGAAGAATATTTATAAGAAATATGTGTCGTCGTAAATTGATGAGGAGGTGACGATGATATTACGAGGAGGAAAAAAATTTCTTAAACTCGAAGTAAATTTATTAGAAGAATATTTCCTTGTAAAATACATGCAACTTTACCATAATTATACAATGTAAGAGAAGATTCCTCATAAACAGTTGTAAAATAACAACCATTTTAAGAGGGGAGTTTTTACAATTTAGCTGCATGATCAATATAGTGATGATAACTTGAATAATGAATCTGGATGATGTAATATGTTCTCAGAATTATGTTTCTATAATTTCATATATTTTTTTCCAATAGACTGAATAAGGCAATTTTGGTCCGAAGAATAATTAGTTGGAAAAATCTTCCTTCAAAGGTTTTTACGAGAATGTTAAAAGTTAAACAATTGTTACGAAAAATCCATAAAACTAACTTAGATATGTTTTATGGAACATCTTAACGTAAAAAGAAACTAAACATTTTTTACGAAACATCTTTTATAAAAGAACTAACAAAATTTACGAATTAAAATTCTATAAAACTAACTCTGAGTTTTTTTACGAAACATCCTTCATAAAGTGAAACAGTTCTTTACAAAACAAACTTCTGTATAACTAACTTCAACACATTTACAAAACATCTTTTGTAAAAAGAAGCTAAATTATGAAACAAAATCCGTAAAATTAATTCTGAAAGAGTTTTATGAAACATCTTTTTAAAAATTAAATGAAACAGTATTTACGAAGTAACTTTTTAAAAATCAAATGAAATTAATGATTTACAAAATAACTTTCGGGAAACTAAAAGAAATAAAACGAAACCATCAACGATCAATTACATTGTTCTCTCTCTCTCTCTCTCTCTCTCTCTCTCTCTCTCTCTCTCTCTCTCTCTCTCTCTCTCTCTCTCTCTCTCTCTCTCTCTCTCTCTCTCTCTCTCTCTCTCTCTCTCTCTCTCTCTCTCTCTCTCCCTCTTGTTGTTGCATATTATCTCCCTCAGTCTCTCTCTCTTAATTTTTCGTTACCCATTCCTCTCATTTTCAAGCCGTCGCACACTTCTCCTCGAGCAAGATTCATTGCCCACTTTCGTCAGCCATAGAGTTTTCTCCCGTAGAAGTATCAGTTCGATTAATGTTCTTACTATAGAACAATTAAATACATAAATAACTTAATAATTATATTAATTAGTTAGTTAGGTACTATTGTATTTTTAGTATATTTCAGGTTTATGCATGTTTTATTTTTTGGATATTCTTTTCTCTGGTTTTAGGTACATTTATGATTTGGATATTTTTTGTTTTCGAATAATTCTCGATATTCTTTGACTTGTGGCAGAGTATTTGCTGAAACTAGTTTTTTGGCATCTGACTCAGCGGAACTTAGTTGGCAACTTCGCATCTTACTGAGCATGGTTGACCAACTACATTTCATTCAGTGTTAATTTTTTTATTAAATTTTATATTTCAGATAGTTTATCTGAAAAGTAGTTAAATCGGCGCGATATCAAAGATTTAAATTGTAAATTTTTTCAGATAAAACAATAGTTCTATTTTGATATAAACACACACAAGACCCACATAATACACATCTAAAATACCAAGTTTTGCTTCTTATATTTTTGAGAGATAAAGATGAAAACCATGAAATAATACACAAAACAACTTAAATTTTTTAAATACATGAATAAATGATTTAAAATTTAGTGTCTTTATGTTCAAAATGGTCACTGAGAGGTTAAAGGTTAAAGACTGAATATTAAGAATATGGTTCAAAAGATCCAGCAAAAAAAATGTAAATTATATTGATATAGAAAAATAAAAGTTTAAATAGATTTTAAATTCTGTTACTTTATATTTTTTATGAAGTATAACAATTATAGTCCAAATGAAGTCTTCTAGACCACAAATTTGTAAGTTGAATTGAAATGAAATTTTCTAAGCCCTAAAACTCTAAATCAAATCTAAAAAATAAATTTTAATAAAGTTTTCTAGACAACAAAATTTTAAGTTGACAACAAATAAAATTTTTAAACTCTAAAGTATAAATCAAAATATTTTCGAGTTAATAACCAAATTATTATTTAGTTGCACTAATTTTAATTTAAATAGTTAAATTATTTTTATAAATTTTTAATATCTATTTTATTTTTCTTTTTCAGAATTTGAAACCATGAACTCAAACCCCCACCCTTTTAACTCTAAGTATACATTTGTTAACCATATGGACTAAGTGTATATTTAACCTTTAATAAAACTTTTCTTAGTCAGTTTTTTCATTGAAAACTATTTTTGTGAAAATAAACTAAAAAGACTATTCTAGGGAATTTCTCAGGATTATGATATTCTTGTTTCCAGTTGCATTATTTAATAAAGGTAAAATTTTAATCTAAAATCTAATTTAAAAAATATTTTAGAAAATTTCTTTAATATTTATGGGATTTATATAAAAAGAAAGGCAAATGAGGTAGTTGCATTTACACAAAAATTAACGAGTCGTGACTATTGTTAGGTGAAATGTCTACCAGAAAAAGCCATCACATCATCACACAATACTTGTTGATTACTCTTTTGAGAACTGCCCTTTAAATAAACTCAGAAGCAGCCGACACCTTTATACAACAAACATAGAGTAAATGCACACTTTATTTGGACACATCGGTATCTAACATATTGATCCTGACATTTCTTCTTTCTTCGTGGATTCATTGGATGAGAACTCCTTTTTAATTAAGATGATTTTCGTTGGCCACAAAATAAAGTCTCATCTGTTTAAAGGAATATGCATGTCCTTTTTTCTTCTACTTTTCCAAATGGAACGATTAAAAATGACAACCTAGATCCCACTATTATCGTGGAAGCCCTTACTCTATTGGTTTGACCAAGAGTTCATAAACGCTTCTATATATGAGATCTGGATTTCAATTCCTAGAAATGACGGAATTATGCGAATTAAAAGGGAAAAAGACGTACAAGAGATCTACAGAATGGCGCAAGGAATACCGTCAAACGTGGATTCCATAGGACGACTCAGATGATGCAGTTAGTCGTGAATCCTCATACGGCAGGTAGAATAGAATTATCAGATGTAGAATCGTCTATAATATTTCTCATAGTTTTAATAGCATAACTATTCAGTGTAAAAATGATACCACTATTATTCTCTTTATCCAAAAATTTAATGACTTTGGCTCCGAATTGTGAATATCCGATCCAAATTACATCGCACCAGAGTAAATATTAACAAAAATCTCTATATATACACATGTACGTATCTAGGAATTTCAAAAGATATTAGCGGATCAAAATGCAAGGAGGAAAGGATGGACGGATAGATGAATTTCGAAAGGAGGAAAGGAAGTATTGATCAAATCTATCTTGCTTGCTCTCCCGACATATGTTATGTCTAGTTTTTTTCTCCCATTGGAGATATGTGAAAATCTTGCAAGTGTCATTGCACAATTCTGGTGGAATTCCAATCCCTCGAAGAGAGGAATTCATTGGACAAAGTGGGAAAATGTCTGATTACCACGAGAGGAGGACGGGAAAGGTTTCCATATGATCCATGTGTTTAACCTACTAGCAAAACAAGTATGAAGGCTAATTCAATACCATGATTCGTTGGTGGCTAGAGTATTGAAAGGAAGATACTACATAATGAGTTTGTCTTTAAAGGAAATCTTGTAAGTATTCCATCATATGTGTGGACCAGTATTTCATCAGCACGAAAGCTATTGTTATTGGGAATCAGACAGAAGATACACTCAGGATACGAGGTCAAAATATGGGAGGATCCTTGGATCCCTATAATACCAGCTATACCAGCTCGCCCCTTAGCCACTGGATAATCTGGTACATTTGGAAGGCCATAAATGATAAACTTTTTAAGGGAATAGACAGAGATATTTTGGACCTAGTTCGATATGCAGAGCGTGAATGTCAAGCCTGGTTCAATGCAAAAGGATGGTGCCATCAACTCCACAACATTATAGTATTGAAGAACCTCAAGTCTTAAGCATAATATTGATGAACCTCAAGTATTAAGCATGGGTAATATCTGCATGATAGACGGGTCATGGACATCTACAACACAGTTCAACGGGTGCGGATGGGTTTGGATGGACAGCTTAAGGAAGATTAAACTTATGGGGACACGAAATTTACATTCGGCGAGAGTCTTCCCTGCATTCAAAAGTGGAAGCACTGAGAAGGTGATGGAGAATATGCTTCGGCACTTGACATGTCAGAGCTTCGGAACGAACTGCAAGGATTTGATCACCATGATTAAGGATCCCCATGCTTGGCCAAACTTTTCGACATAATTAGAGAGGATAGAGACTCTGCAGATATGCTTTCCATATTTCAAGATTACTCATATTCCACGAGTGAAAAATCAGATTTCAGTTTCTTTAGATAGGACGGCAAGTTCTTTCCATAAAGAGCTATATTTTATTGATTGTTCTATTCCGGTTTGGTTACCAAGACCACCTTAAACTTAAGTAATAGAATAACCTTTCGTTCTCAAAAAAAAATACTATTAGAACTTCACCATAGTTTTTTACATGTTTTCAGACTTTTTATCATTGCATATATTCTATTAAAATAGAAGTCACAACCTCATTGTGATTTTTTTGAGGAAATATTAAATTTATTAATCATCATATGAATAGGAGTTTATGTACAGGATTTGAATAAAAGAATAATCTATCTATCTAGCTGTGTGCTTGGTACCAACGCTGCATTAGTCCCCTTAAACGAGGCTTCTCCCAATATCGCACATACAAGATTCTATTTCTTACTGTCTTGTCGATGACCTTTGCCAGTTGATGAACCTGTCTAGGTTTCTTAGTGTGCTTCCTATCATTCATCTCCCTCCATATCATGTAAACTGTGACTTGAAACACCAAACGCACAAGGATAAAGCAAAGTTGATCAAAAACACCCTTTTGTAAGTGATCAAGAGTAATATCCCAGTCAGGATCAGGGTCTCTTCTAAGCAGGTTACCTACCACATCTATCCAGGGTCTCTTCATTTTTCCTTCATAAGACATCATTTCCTGTTCGGTCCTCCGCCAAGCGATGATTCTCGATCATGTGGATAATTTCTCGCATCCGGACATCACGACACCGACGAAAGGTCCACTGATCACCATTCCATACATCACAGATCAATGCAGACCTTGCAATACCCAGTTTTTGGGTCAATTTCACCAGCCACTTCTATCAATCTACCAGAAAGGTGCCATAGATCATAAGAACAAAATGTTTTGCAAGGCAACAATAATTCATGTGTGATTTTTAAATTGGACTACCCTTTATAAATTTTACTAAATGTATTTTAACAAAATTATTTATTATAGAATCTTTGAACTACTTTATTCATAATATATTTTGATATCTTTTAATTTAAAATTTATATTTTTGTCATTAAAATTTTATATATATATATATATATATATATATATATATATATATGTCTGTGTGTGTGTGTGTATGTATTAAAAATTCAAAAAATCTGTTTAAAAATAATTTAACAAGATCTTAATTTCAAAACATATGTGTAAATATTTTCACTAATTTCGTAATTAGTTTTGAACTATTAATATATTCAGTTTTCGTTTATAAAATGAAAAATAAATATTATATCATATTGTGATCTATTAAATAATCACAATCAATCATATTAAAAGAAAATTGAGATTTTTGTATTTATGACTCAAAACTCAAAGTCAAACACAAAATTAACCCATGACTTTTTTGGAACTTTTATTTGACCTATTCACCCCCAAAAATTCAGATTATTCACGAAAATGTAATTATTATTTTTTCGAAAATGAGTTTTTTACTCTCTCATCCTCATCTTGTTCAAGTATTTACAATATTGTCATTGCCATCAATAAACCAACCACCATGAACAACTAATTTGAATCTCTTAATGCACCTAAAATTGATTTACACTCTTTCTTTCTCATTCCTTATGAACTAAAAATAACATCTCTTTAACTTTCTCTCTATATTCTTCCGAAAAACCCAAGATTTTTATTCTAAAGTTTTTATGGTTCATAGAGTCATTCAAGCTCATGACTCTTGGTCATTAACAAGTGGGTCTCTTTGGGGGTGATGTTTTGTGTGGTTAGAGAAGTTTAAAAAGTTATCTCACTGGTTGAAGCTATGAAATCAATTTTTTTTTCACATGTGTCCGTCAGAAGACTTCGTTCTAAGTCTTCTGGTAGTAGACGGCTTACACGGAAGTCTTCTAGTCAATGCAGATGTTAGTTTTGAAATTGACTTTATGTATTTTTAGAGATGACTTCTATGGAAGTCTTCTACTATTCTTTGTTAACAAGAAAATATCAAAAATACCAGAGAAGACCTCCCGGTAAGTCGTCTAGGATAAACATGTTAGTTTTGCATATGACCGGACAACGTCAGAAGTTTGACTTTTTCTGAACGACTTACATGTAAGTTATCTATCAAAAAAATAAAACTTCAATATTTATTTATAATTAGACGAGTTTCATGTAAGTCGTATCGGGTTATTTTTGCAATTGAAAAATAATACATAAATATTTAATTTTATCTGGACGGCTTACACGGAAGTCTTCCAATAGACGACTTACACGGAAGTCGTCTGTAATAACCAAGGTTTGACCAACGACTTCCGTGTAAGTCGTCTACCAGAAGACTTCCGTGTAAGTCGTCAAATAAAATTAAATATTTATGTTTTATTTTTCAGTTGCAAAAGTAACCTTATACGACTTACATGGAAGTCGTTTAACAATAATTAAATATTGAAGTTTTATTTTCGGCTGGACGACTTCATTGTAAGTCGTTTACGAAAAGTCAAATTTCAGACACAATCCGGTTAAATGAAAAACTAACATGTTTATCCTAGATGGCTTACCACAAGTTTTCTCTGGTATTTTTCGAGATTTTTTTGTTAACAAAAGTAAGCCTCAATGTTTAATAAACTTTCATTTTCTCTAAAACTGTAAAAACTTTTTAACATTTTCTTGTTAATTCATGTATATTAGCCGATTTTTGAGCTTCTTAATGAAATTCATAACTTAATTGGTTTCAATTATGAGTTTACCAACAATCATGTGTATTAATGTTTCCAACTAATTCGAGAAGACTTCCATGGAAGTATTCTACATTAGTTTTTAGAAATTTGTTAAGTAACTTTAAGATATGTTTTTTATTTTATTTTTATAAGTGTTAAGTAACTTCAAGAATATCAAGTCATATGATTTAATGTGTCTTCTTAGATCATAAGATATATTTTTTACCTTTCATGGAATTTTAAATTTCAATTTTCACTCAAAATTTTGAGTGATTCTCCTGTTCTTCACTATCTCATCATTGTGTTTCCAACTACTATATTGGAAGTGTCTGATTCCGTGAAGACGACGTCGGCAGCGGCATCCCGCTACGATGTCTACAAATCAACTTACAAAGCAAGAATTCAAATCAAGGCAGCCAAGTCCTATCAATCTAGCATAAACAATGAAGAATAAAGGAAGATATACAAAAAGAAGTAATAATCAAGAGGAGGTGATATGAACCACCCTGATTAAAAATCATTTGAACAGAAAATCTCGTCACTCTGAAACCAGCTGGAAGCCACACCATCTTCAAGCTTTCAACTTTCAACGCCTGATGAAAAAAAAATGAAAGCAAACGCAACGTTAATCATCGAAGAAAGGATAAAGGAGAAGTCTTTTATGCTGAGAATCATATTCGACAGATCGATATGAGATAAGATTCGAAACCCAACAAAGAGAAAGAGGATCAAAACATGGTGTGGTGGGACGGCGAGCATGACATAGAAAGGAGGAGTAGGATTCGCTAAAAGACAGAGAGGCTGCTCGTTTGATTCTTCGTTCATTGAGTTCATTGGCTGATTTCTCGTAATGTGACAGAGGAGATAATTGATTTTTTTGTGTATAAAGTCTGGTCAAAGATTAAAGTATTTTTTGACTAACATTTGAGATATTTTACATTTACGATAGCGTTTAATTTTGGATCTGCAATGGTAAGGCGTCTATACTTAGAAAATTAACACAGTTAAAAAAAATTCCGTGATACCAAATATAGCGTTTTAAATTTATAAAAGTTATTAAAACAGTGTTGGTATACAATAGTAGAACTGTCATAAATGCTATAATTTGAAGCTATTAATACCCACATTTCATGTAGTGAATTTCCCGCTTAAATTTTAATTTCTCGCTTAAATTTTCTGCTTATATTTTAATTTTACGTTTTAAATTTAAGTCTTCCGAGAATCCTTACAGGATACTTCTAGTGAAAGTGTTCTATTTTTGAACCTATTTAACGTTTGATGTTTTGTGAATTTGACTAAGTTTTCTTGAGAATTCTTCTCCCTTAGTTGTAATAAATTTGATTAATTCTTTGTGTTATTGTGTTTTGTTGTTGATGTTGTATCAATAACTTCAATAATGTCAAATAATTTTGGAAATATAATATTATGGAAAATGAACATATTTACCAATTTTATCATTTATATCTCTTCATATTTACAAAAAAAAAATAAAGAATACAAATACAAATCACAAAACAAACCACAAAAAAAATTATTATAGATCATTTCACCACAAAGACAAGCTTGGAGGGAGAAGACGAGCCCATTATATGTTAGAAGACTTCTCAGAAGACTTCCCATAAGTGTTAAAAAGTCTGACTCAGATCTAAAAACCTGCAAATCCAAAAATGTTCAAATGGCTTCAAAAAGAGAAAATAAGTGGAAGATGAAATAGATCTACCTCAAAGAACACACAAAAATACATATCCAAAAATTTAGATCTGCTTTTAAAGGAGTGAAAGATGAGAATCATGTGATAAAAACCTACAAAAACAAGATAATTAGTAAGAAAGACATGAGAAAAAAGAGAAAATTATATAAAATTTGGTGTTTTCATGTTTAAAGAGATTAGAGAGAAGTTGGAAAATTTTAGTTTAGGAAAAAAGTTAGAGCTTTATGCAACAATAAGTTACTAAATATTGAAAATTAGACATGAAAACTTACCAAAACACTCAAATCTGTTATGAAAGAGGAGAAATGGGAAAAGACTCCGTTAGAAGACTTCCTAGAAGTCTGATTCATGTATGAAAAACATGTATATTTAAATCCAGACCTGGAAAACCTTCATATCCAAAAAAATTCAAATGACTTTAAAACAGAGAAATGAGTGGAAGATTAGATAAATATACTTTTATAGAACACACAAAAAAACATATCCAAGTGGAAGATGAGAACTATCTAATTAAAAACTTTTTTAAAAAATAGATAGATTACTAAGAAAGACATGAGACAAAAAAATGAAATATTCATATAAAGTTTGGTGTTTTCAAGTTCAAAGAGATTAGAGAGGAGTTGGAGAGTTTTAGTTTGGGAAAAAAGTAAGAGCTTTATGCAACATGAGGTTATCAAATGAATAAAGTCAGACATAAAAATTTCTCAAAACACTCAGGTCTGTTATTAAAGATGAGACATGAGAGAAGACTCCGTCAGAAGACTTCGAGCACATTATATTTTTGAAAATTTTCGAGAAGACTGGAGAAGAATTTATTACAACTATTATGACATTTTCTTCTAAAATATAATTTATATCAATTTCTCATTTTTGTCTCATGTCTTTTTCACTAATTTATTTTGTTTTTGCAATTTTTAATTACATTGTTCTCATCTACCACTCATTTAAAAGTAGAACTATAAATTTTAGATATTTATTTTTGTGTGTTCTATAAAGGTAGATCAATCTAATATTCCACTCATTTTCTTTGTTTTAAAGTAATTTGAATGTTTTTAGATATGCAGGTTTTCAGATCTTGATTTGATTAATTCTCCCTTAGTTGTAATAAATTTAATAGTTTTATATTTATGTTAAAAATATAAGATGATGACAGAACGGATTAACATTAGTAAACTATAGAATACATGTATCAAAATAAATGTAAAAAGATATTGCTAAAAGAAAATCCAGTTTTGAAGGGCGGATAAAAATTTAACATAAATTAAATGAAAAATAATTTTCAAATATAATTTTTCATGCACATATTAATATGTTTAATAACAAAGAAACGTAAATATATAATAAGAAGCAACAATTACATGTGACGGTTTTAAACAGTTGATTATTTAAAACATGTTAACTATAAATTATTGTATTTGAATTAGTTATATAAACATTTAAATATATGATTGAAATTAAAAATATATACCACTAATGATCTAAAATAAATATATATGCATATAAAACTTAAAATAATACTAGCGCGGTTGCGCAGATCAAAATCTAATTCTTCAGAAAGCGGCTTTTTAATCATCCAACCATTTGAATATTTTGACATTTTTACGAATTAAAAAATAATAAAATATATTATATGTCCAACCCAATACAACTAGAACTTCTGGTAACTTGAAACAACAAGAACTTTTGAAATTATTATTTCTTTCATCATTTTCGAACATATTTAAACTAGGTGCCTATGACAAGAAATTGCTTAGAAGTTCTAAAACTAATAATTACTTATGAAGTTATTATAGTATAAATCTTTATTTTAAAAATAAAACTTAGGGGCTGACTGGTTTTCCCGCTACCACCCGCAAACGCAGCTTTTGCGGTTCATAGCGGTTGTTGGCGTTTCGAAACAATCACAGAAAATGATATAAATCGCTTCAAACCGTTCCGAACCTCTTAAAATCAAAAGCTGGTTCCAGCTAGCGTTTGCGGCTGCGGGCGGTTGCGGGAGGGTAAATTTTTTTCTTTAAAAACAGAATAAATAAAAATAATACTAAAAATATCCAATAAAATTTTTCAATTGAAATAATAGAAATTGTAAAATGTATTCATATTATATTTCAATTTATATTATAAAAATTCAAAACTAAAATATTTTCTATAAATTTTCTAAAATTGAATAATATGATTTTATAAATATAAATTTTATATTTATCATATTATTATGATTTTAATATTTTTTATAATTACATAAAATGTAAATATTGTTAAATTATTATTTAACAGATGTTGCGTTTGGTAGTTTACTAGTCATAAGAGTCCCGCAAACGCAACAATTTCTAACAGCTGTACCAGTCGTACAAATCTCTAGAAAACGCTTCAAACCGCAACCATCCGCACACGCAAACTCCCGCAACCACAACCGCAACCGCTGCGGTTACACCAGTCAGGCCCTTAATCAGATATAAATTAAGGGTGCATGAAAGAAAATAATTACTAGTATTATAAATTAAGGTGTAAAAGTATATGATGAAGTCAAACAACTGATTCAAATTCATACACAGTAAACGATATGATCAAAACTCATGCAGTCAAAACCCTTTTAGTGTTAAACTCAATGTCCACTCCAACGTACAAAACAAATTTATTCCTATCATTTTTTTTGCTTTAACCATTTTTCGATCGTCTATCTTTCATTGAATGCGACTACTTCGGTAGGAAGATCAAGAGGTTGAGATCGGTTTACTCTCTTCTTGTTTTCCTTAATAGGCTTTGATTGACAAGACGATATCGTGACAAATTGTAATCCTCCAGTGATAATGTTAATTTTTTTGATGATAACTGTTATTTCACTGTATCTGGTCTTCTCCCGCATTTAGCATTTTGTTTGGCCAACTCCATTGGGATGTTTTGTTCGACGGCGAATTTCAGCGGTACTTGTCCGAATGGTCATTCTGGCAGTCGGGATCCTTCGTGTTAGTTATATCGATGGGCTCTTTTGTGATCAAATCTGCAGCCAGTTTAGCAGCTAAAATTTTTCAGTTCGTCTTTGAATGTCTGTTAGCCTGATGGTACTCAAAGAAATCACTCTCGCCGTATGACATATTTTGTGTCCAAGTGTTGCCCGAAGTCTTACGTGTTTTGTTCTGGATTTGATGTGATAGTTATATGCACCTTCGACATCTTCACCCTCGTGATCGTGATGGACGTATTTGTCGTTATAAGAGTTCTTTCTTCTTAGTATGCAGTTTTTGAGGGATACTTTTTCTCTGTACCTTTAGAGGCTTGTGATTTTACGACAAAATTTTTATCTTTTCGTCGTTAATGATGAATCTAATGCGCGATGGAGAGCATTCTGGTTATTTTCGCGGTCATTTGGGTGTGACTTAGTTCTTGAATTTGGACTCCTACCAGATTGCCTTCTTCAGTGCATTCAAGGCTACTTTGTCGCTTATGACATCGGTTCTTGACATCACGGCCTTGAATCTCGTCACAAACTGTGTAGAGATCCGGTGGGAGATTTCTCTTAGTCTCATGTGTCCTCATTGAAGGTAGAATATATATCACATTACCAAAAGAAGGTAGGTTATATATACTGAAAGTCATAACTTATATTCAAGAAGAAGGTATACCGACGAGTTATATGGTCATGATATAGATAAACAAATTATGGTATGAGTAAAGTTGTGTGTGTTTCTAATGTAAATGGGCAAAATCAGAAAAACACATAGATAAGCGTAGTAGCATCAAAGTATGGAAGCATTTTATATCTTATATACAACAACATTCATGTAATGATAAAATTCATATTACATACATGGAAACATGCCATGGAAATACGCCAGATAAAACCGTTCAACCTCCGATTTTATTATTTCCCGAAATTTGTCAATAACCTCACCACAGTTGCAGGGGACCCGTCAAGGCTCTCACAAATTACAACTATGGTTTGGAACTTGTTTAGGTTTTAAAAAAAAAAAATATTTATGATCAGAATCTTTGGCAAAGATATGAACCGAAGAGATTCCAACAAGCTTTCTTCTTCTGTTGAATTCGTTTATTAAACTGTGTGCTAGGCGTCGGTGAAGGATCTTCGATCTTGTGCAACAGATTCCACATGATGTGTATGTCTTCGTACTCGCAAGAACTCACGTCGTTTTGTAACCTCAAAAGTCCTGCAACACACAAGAAAGACCCATCACTTAATTGTTTGTCAAGAACAAGAAAATATGATATTTGTAAACAAGAGCCAACTCTGAATTTAAATCCAAACCAAAAAGAAGATTCTGAATTACAATTTAAATCTTCTACCGACAGTTTCAGGAAGCACATAATAAGACAAAATCTAATCTTAATTATGATGAAAAACTTTCTCAAAAAGTAATAATAAAAAAACTATGATGAAAAACATGAGGAGGAATTCGATTATTTTTTTTCTTAAAGAGATGATACAGAAACAGAAACAGAAACCGAAACAGGAACAGGGAGAGAGATGATCATCAGACGTGGACGGTGGAGGGAGGATCAGAGCTTACCGCTGTGGTGGAATCCGACGCGAACGGTGAAACGATTCCAGATTCGCCGCGTGGGGAACGCCATCGTGTTCCACCACTCTCTCCATCTCAGGCCGGCCATATGAGAGAGCTTACAAAGACAGAGAAGAGAGGAGAGAGAAAGGGGAGAGAGAGAGACTGTACAACAAACCGAACTCCCAAAACTGACGTTACAAGCAATAGCTTCAATTAAATAGGCGGAAAAGACAGTTGTGGTGATCATTTTATAATGAGAAATTCTTAGTTTCACCCAACCAATATGATTTCGTTATTTCATATTCGACTTATTCTTAGGTTCATCTCTAGAGCGAATCTAAAGGTTCACCCAACCAATAGAAATCACTCATTTCACAGTTAATATCTTTTAAAAAAAGAAACAAAATATTATCAAGTTATATTATATTTTTAAAATAAAAAATATTAAAAATAAACAAAAATAGTAATATATGCAGCAAAAAAAATTAAAATATTTTAATTCCGTCCTCAAAACACGAAACATTAAACTCTAAACTCTAAACTAAAAACATTAAACACTAAATCTTAAAAATACCAAACACTTAATCCTAAAAAAAGTTTAGAGATTAAGATTAAGGTTTTAGTATTTTTAAGATTTATTGTTTTAGTGTTTAGTTTTTTTAGTTAAAATTTAGGATTATCCAAGTGTTTATGATTTACCTAAGGGTTTAGAGTTTAGTATTTCGATGATGGCATTAAAATATCTAATTCTTTTTGCATATACTAGAGTTTAGGGTTTAGAGTTTAAGATTATACAAGGGTTTAGCGTATACCTAAGGGTTTAGCGTATACCCAAGGGTTTAGATACTTAAGGGTTTAGGGTTTATGATTTAGGGTTTAGGGTTTATGATTTAGGGTTTAGAGTTTATTTTTTTCGATGATGTTAAAAATATATTTTTAAATCATTTTTTAACTACTATTATTTTTATTTGTTTTCATTTTATTTATTTTAAAAACATAATATAACTTGACAATATTTTATTTTCTTTTTTAAAAGATATCAATTGTGAAATGAGTGATTCCTATTGGTTGGGTGAACCTCTAGGTTCACTCTAGGGGTGAACCTAAGAATAACTCTTCATATTCAGTATCTTTTAAAAAAGGAAACAAAATATTGTCAAATTACATTAATATTTTTAAACTAAAAAATAAAAAAAATAAAAATGAATATTAATTGCAAACAAAAATACGTTTTAGAAAAATATATTTTTAATACCGTCCGCCAAACACTAAACCCTAAACCCTAAATCATAAACCCTAAACCCTTGGATAAATCCTAAACCCTTGGTAAATCCAAAATGTTTGGATAAATTCTAAATCCTACGGTTTATGATTTATTGAAGGGTTTATGATTTACCCAAGGGTTTAGGGTTTAATGTTTTGCTGATTGTGTTAAAAATATTTTTTTTTAAATCCAATGATTTAAGATTTATCCAATGGTTTACAATGAATTTAAGGTTTATGATTTATGGTTTAGTGTTTTGTTGACGTATTTTAAATATAAAATTTTTTTTTGCGACTACTACTAATTTCTATTTAATTTTTATTTTAAAAATATAATAAAACTTGACAATATTTTGTTTCATTTTTTAAAAGATACTGAATATGAAATAACGAAATTCTATTGGTTGGGTGAACTTAAAGGTTCACTCTAGGGGTGAATTCTTGGGTTCACCCCCTAGGGTGAACCTTTAGGTTCACCAACCAATAGAAACTTGTTATCTTAGATTGAGTATTTTTTTAAAAAGGAAACAAAATAATTGTCAAATTGCATTATGTTTTTAAAATATATGTAAAATAAATAAAAATAGTAATTAACAAAAAACGAATTTTAGAAAAATAATTTTAAATCCGCCAGCAAAAAACTATACCCCAAACTCTAATCCTAACCCCTAAACCTTTGGGTAACCCTTAAACCCTTGGATAAATCACAAACTCTTATTCATAGATATCAAACTCTAAATCATAAAAACACTGCATTTTTAATTCTAAATCTTAAACCTTTAGATAAATTTTAAAACTTAGGAATTATATATAGTTTTTTTAAACACATTTATACAATTACTATTACTTTTATTTATTTTTACTTTTTTATTTTAAAACATAATATAACTTGACAATTATTTTATTTCCTTTTTCAAAAGATACTCAATCTAAAATAACTAATTCATAAAGGTTCACCATAGGGGGTGAACCGAAGAAAAAGTCTTTTATAATTGGTCTCACTGTTGTCAAAAAAAAAAAATTGGTCTCACTGCCTCAGTAATAAACATTTTAACGAAAATAAAATATCAGCGGTATTCTTTATGATTTGTTCTTAATTAAATAAAAAGTAATGCTATATGAATACTGAATAAATCTATGCAGAGACCTTTGAGTCCGTCTTCACCTGGTGACAAAAAAAGTTTCCAAAGAGAGCAAGATAATATTATTTGTCTTTTTAGATAAAATATAGGTATTCGATTCAATTTTGTTGTCATCTATATTATATATATATATATAAAATAAAACTGAACCAAAAAATATCATAAATATTCTTATAAGATCAGTTCAAATAATAATATTAACAGTGGTATTTTATTAGTTAAAAATATTAATTCATTATTAAATAAAGAAAATTAGTTTGCAATAAAAAAATTAATTTATATTTTATATATTTTTGCCACGAAAATTTTTATTATAGTATTTTAAAATATTTTTCAGTTGTTTATTATTAGTTGGGGAGAAATTTAAAAACTTGAAAGGAGAATAGAGTTTGTCCAGAAAAAAGAGGAAGGGAGTAGTAAATGAGTTCACCTTATTCAGGAGTGGGCACATATATCCGAAGTTTTAAGAAAATCTGTGATCTGATATGTTCTGTAGGAATAATCAATTTTCGATCTGATCCGTAATATTTCGGATATCCGGTATTATGTATATCCGATATTACGTATATCCGAAAAATCAGTATTTTTACTGGATAACCGATTTGATCTGTTGATCCGGTAAAAATAGTAAGAAATTATTTTTTTTGAAAAGTATTAAAAGAAAAATCAAAATTTTAATATAAAATAATAATATTTCATAACAAATTATTTAAAAATTACATTCTTTTAAAAAATTAGTGATCAAATAATTAATTTAGTATATAAAATAACTAAAGTCTATATAGAGATATAAATAATATATAATTTTGTATATATTTATATATGCTATATGTATATTACAGATCGGATCAGATATCTTTTTTTAAATGAATATTTGTGATTTATTCCTTATTTGATGGATATTGGGTTTTATTCGTAAATTTATGGATATTTGGATTTTCCGTATAGAATCGGAACAAATAAGAGATGGAATCAACTTTCACTGAAATTTTGATGAACTACCTGCGTTTTTATGCTTTCGGCATGCTGTCGTCAGAAACGTCAATTAGATTTCCGCCACGTATAGAGAATCAATGTGGGTCCTTTAGTCGAGTGCTTTCGATTATGACAATTATATATCATACATACTGTCGGTACGTCTTAGTTGTTCCCACGTGGATATTTCTTGATGGCTTTAGATTACAAGATGGTTTTTAATTCATTTTCGGGAAAATTTCATAAAAAACCCTCAAAGTGTCACTTACTAGCACTTTAAACCTTGAATTTTTTTTACTAACACTTTTAACCTTCAAAGCGACATTTGTATCATAAAAAACCTCCAAATCAAAAAATTGACCGGCTCAGCAAGTAATTTTTCAAAAATAATTATTTAATTAATAAAATAAACAAAACAAATAAATAAAAATCCAAAAATAAATAAAAATCGAAAATTTTAATAAAATTTACAAAAATCAAAAAAAAAGAAATAAAAAAAATAAATTAAAATTTTAGAAAATTAAATAAATATATTAAAAATTAAATTATTTTCTAAAATATTAATAAAAATAACTAAAAAATTAATAATAAATAAGATTAAATTTAAATAGAGAAGAACTAAATAAAAAGTTCACAGTTTTTTTTTAAAAATGGAAAATATAAAACTCAAAATTCAAAATTCACAAGTGACGATGATGGTTTCTCACGTAACCATTAACAATGACGATGTGGAGAAATGACGAAAAAAACAAATATCTAATGTTATACTCTTTTTGTTTATTCAGCAAGTATCTCGTGAGTCGTGTTCAAATTTTGTCAAACAACAAGACAAAAGAGACCAAACCAAACAAAAACTACAATTATATTTCAGAAAGATTGGTTATTCTTCTGGCCACTATCAAGATTCACGAGGATGTTTTATGATTGAAAGCAAAATCCTAAGTTCGGTTTGAAATGTCAATTAAGTGGTTAACTTCATACAAATTTCTACCATCAATAGTTCTGTCTGTATATATAAATTAAAAATTTAGAGAGAAATAATGAGCTGTTACAAAATGTAACGAATGATGTTATTCTAAAGGGTATTAAATTAAGTAAACTAGCCATCCACTAGTAGAAAACTCTGATAAAGACACGAAAATTTTCGTTACTGAGTCCATTTTTCGTGACTATAGGACATCATAGACACGAAAAGTCACGAAAATAAATTGTGTATATAGTTTCCCGTGAGAATTCGTGACTAAAATAGTCATGTTTTGGATACAGTTTCGTTCGTGATTAGAATGGTCACATTAAGTCATAAAAGTAATCATGTCTACTCAATCATGTTTTTATTGTGACTTTACGTGATTATTTACAAAAAATATTAAAAAAAAATAAAAACAATAAAAATATTTTTTATTAACTTATTTACAAAATAAAATTATGTATTTTTTTTGTGACACACAAAATAAAATTATGTATATATACATAATTACATATATTTACAGAAAATACATACATATAATACATATTATATGCAATCAACACCTCCACCGCTCCACCATCGGTTCCGCCACCGGCTTCTCCACCTACACCTGCTCCGGATGCCATGGCTTAAGCGATGACTCAGTATGGTGGTAGAGCCACCGGTGTTACGGCTGACGCGACGAAATGAGATGCTCGCGACACCTCCTTCGCCGCCAGGCTTCTAATGCCTCCTCCGCCATCAAGCCTCTTCTATCTCCTATGTGTCAAGTTTCTTCTGCTCCCTCCCTCCCGATCTGTTTCCTAATATCTTCTTGTTTTAAATCTGCAACTTAGTGATAAATTCGTGTCTATTTGCTGTCATGTTTTCATCCATCACTATTTCATAACTCTTTTTTGTCACGTTTCTAATTTTGTGACTATTTCTAGATATTTTAGTCACGTTTTTTTTTGTTTCGTGACAACTTAGTGCTAATTCAGAAATAGTCACGTTTGTTCGTGACCACTTCGTGTCTATTTGAGTTTTTTTTCTACTAGTGATCTTTTATTCTAAGGAAAATTGCACCTTACAGCATAAAAAATTATAAATCGTTATCTAATTATAAAAATCAAAAACCCATCACTACAAGAAAACGTCTTCCATGCTGAGGGCCATGTTTGTCGGAACGTCATCGGAGTAACGTCTATCGGACCGTCTGCCGAGAAACCATAATTGGTCGGAGTTTGGGCGTCGGAAATAGACGTACGTCGGATAGTTGTCAGTAACTACCGATGCGTTATATTCTCGGAAAATTTGTCGGAAACATTTCTCGCTAATTACCGAGACGGCACCGATGAAATGCTATGATACAAAAGACGTCGGAGTCTGATCAGAAATTAAATTATTATATACAGACTAAAACAAAAAAATAATATATATAAATACATATATGTGTACCATCTTTATACACATACACATACATACATGTGTACCATCTCCATCATAATGGAAAACCATCATAAGGAAAGGCTTCATGTTAGCCCAAAAAAAAAAAGGAAAGGCTTCATGAATAACAACATACATGTACATTCTTTTTTATTAAAAAAATACATAAAGGACATGAGAACCACCGTGCAATTAGGAGCCAACTAGAAGTTTCACCGGAAAAGAAAAAATGATAGTACAAAACTAGTCACAAACCTTGGAAGATCTAACTAAAAGTCTCTGGACACAAATTGGCGAGTAAAACGAGTTTCAGAGTGAGACGGGAATCTGACTTATCCTGTCACACAGAGTCTCCCCCAAAGACAAAACCAGAGCACCGGAGTTTCTGTTTCCGAGACTACAGCCACCGTCAAGCCATCAAAGCATTTGCTTCATGTTGTCGCTCCGATAACCAAGCCACATCGTTTCAGAGAAAACAGGGCATCCTCAATTCGCCGCCTCCACTGAAGTACAACGATACTCATTAACACAGATTAAATATGGAAAACAGACTAAATCTAGATCTAGATCTAAAAACAGAGACATTGTCATGGTCATCACCGTCGTTCCGAACCGTCGTCATCAGCTTTGTTGTCGCTTGGAAGAGAAGAAACGTGAAGAGGTTCTCCATTGTTTCATCACCGCCAATCATCACCACCATTGTCCATGAGTTGTACACAATCGAAGGTAGAGGAGAGATGTGATAATGGGAACCATGAAAAAAAGAAATCATAACCTGTAGATATAAAAGTTATAATTTCCGTGAAATTGGCGAGAATCAATTGTCGGTATCTTATCGGTAACACAATAATCGGTATCTCATCGGTAACACAATTGTCGGTGTCTCGTCGGTAACACAATTGTCCGTATCTCATCGGAATACTCCTACATCGAGAACATGTGTTTTTCGCAATATCTCATCGGAATACTCCTACAAGTTTTCGCAATATGTCCACTTTGTCTACATCGAGAACATGTGTTTTTCTCCTAAGACGTTTGTTTGCAAGTGCAACAATTAAAGCAGATTTCATAACATTTTTTTTAGGTTTTCCTGATGTTGATGAATAGACGGAGGCAAGCATGGTTGGTTAGCTACGATTTCTGGAATAGGTTGCGCTAAGTCAACCGACATGACCGATTCAGCGTATCCGTTTACCAAATAAGCGTTGTTATAGTAAGGACTGTACATGGATATACGACAAATATTCATGTACTCCACAGCTACAATTGTGTCTACACATGGTAATTTCTCGCGTTCAAAACGCCGGCATATGCACTTTCTCTCTACCAAATTAACAACATGCAAAGACTCGCCAGAAGATCCATATATAACTTCAGTGTGATGATCATCAATCCTTTGTACCTTCAACAATTTGACAACAGTTACACAACCCTATTAAAAATACAAAATAAAAATGTTACGGCTGACTTATTACATTTAAAGGCTGACTTAATAATTATTATGGCTGATTTATGAATTTAGAGGCTGACTTATGAATTTTAAAGGCTGACTTATAAATTTAAAGGATGACTAATATCAGTATTTTTGTAGTGTTTGTAATGTAAACTAGGGAAGTGACAAAAGATGTAGGCAATGATATCCTTAGAACACAACAATATAATCGGAATTCAGTTGATAAAAATGGACTTTTATTAATTAAGAGGTCGATTACAAGGAATAACGAAGAGATCGACTATAACAACGAGATCGATCAATAGTAAGATCTAAAACGAAGTGAGAAAGGTGAAAATGTGTGGTGTGCTCTCTCTCTCTAGGGTTTTCGCTGTGTCTTTAGCATTGATCTCTCCTCCCTTTTATAAGCTCGACTCCGCTATCCTTGCAACTGCTTCCGCGACCTTCTCGACTTCAGCGACCTCCTTTTCTACTTCGTTGACGTCGCTATGGGCCCTAGCTTCACGGCCCATCTGTTTTGATCATAAAATGTTTGGTTGAAGTTCAACATCTTCCTTGTTAACTTCTTTCGAACACATCGATATTCTTCCGCGGGCTTCTCATTCGCGGCCCGTTTCCGAAATAGGCCCAATAGTTTAAATGACCGAAATTTGGTCCAACATTTGTCCCCTAGCCCAGTCGGTTTACTTTTAAGAAACCGAAAGGGCGATCACCTTTCCTCTTAGTCGCGAATCTCGGAGCGAAGTAACCACGCGTGCTCGTTTGATTTGACCTGTCGGCCACTCTCCTAGATCGTGCGGCTCTCATTAATCGCGGGGATTGTCTTGGGAACCGTCATTTTTCTTTTATTTATTCAGTGGATTTTTTGTAATGGACTCATCTTCTTCTTCTGCTTCGACTTTCTTTCTTCTGCAAATTACTTCTATCTGCTTGTATTCCATGGCGTCACTAAACAAGCCAGGCCCGCTTAACGGAGCCGAATACGAGTCCATCCGGGAACTTTGGGGAGTTCCGTACGAAGCCGTCATCGATTATCCGAATGGGGATACTCCGGAGAATGTGAGACCGGGGTACTGTGGAGCTTTCATGTCCCATTTTCGTGATGGTTTCATGTCATTACCTATTCCTTCATTCCTACTCGAGATTCTAGCGGAGCTGGGATTGGCGTTTACTCAGATCACCCTGACCTTCTGGCGTTACGTCTTGACGACGTTCGTTCGGGGCAGAGAGGAAGGGCTGGAGTTTGGTTTAGCCGAGTTAAATCAGCTTTATACCCTAAAACGAAGTAGCGGCTTTACATGAGCGATTCTTCTTTCTCCGCGCGTAGGCCGCTCAGTTATTAGCGGCATTCCTAATAAAGATGTCAATTGGACGGACAAGTTTTTTGTCTTCAAGATCGACCCGGTGACGGTTGGGGATTTTGACTTTTCTCGGATCCCGATGAAGTGGAATGAGAACGTTGGTAAGTGGTTTTTTTATTTATTACTTGTTAAATTTTGATCTCGGTTTTTCCTCAGAGTTGTTTGGCAGCTCGAGTTTGACTCCGGAGTTACGAGTTTTAATCGCGGCGCTTCGTCGAGGCGAGTGCCATTGGTCTAGTTTTAACTCGGAAAGGATTCGTGCTGCTTATGCTTTGCCTCCTGGCCTTAATCACGGCGTTCCCATCCCACTTGCGGAGCCGATCCGTCCTCGAAGAGATCAGAAGGGGAAAGGTGGGTTATTTCCTTGTATTTCAAATAATTCAGCGATTTTAATTTGTGGCTATGGCTGGACTTTCAGGGGTGAAGAGGGTGGAACCTCCTGCGGAACCTTCAGATGCTAATTCTGACTCCGTGCCCTTGAAACGGGCTCGGGGGACTCTGGAAAGACGGGTACTTCGATCGAGCTCCCAGGCTCAGTCTCCGGTTGTTCTGGCTACACCGGTTTCTGTGGTTCGCCTAGTTCGCAGTGACCAACCGGAGTCTCGAGTTCCAGGTGAGACGGATGCCGGTGGAGAAATTGCTTCCAAGGTTCAGCGACGTCGTCTAATTTTGGGGGAGGAGACGTCCGGAGATCCCAGCGCATCGAGCTCGGAGCCTTCGAAGCAAGACCCAGGAGAGGGTACTTCACGGCTTAGACCGATCAATCTTCTTTCGGATTATCGGAGTGGCTCTCCGATGACGTTCTCGTATGACGTCGATGCTCCGATTCTGGAGAATCCTGAACAACTTGCATCCATCTGGCGAAAATTAAGGAATCCTTCTTGCGAGCTCCCTCCCTTGGAACATATGCGAGGTCGTGATGCTTATGTTCAGATGGCTGTTGCAAATGACAAGGTAAGTCGTGTGAAATAGTTTTAAGATACTGAAATCGTAGCTCCAATCTTTTTCGTTTTTAGGCTATGGAGGATAACAACGAGTACGCTGCTTTGATGAAAGAGCGGTTGGCAAATTTCCCTACTCGGGAATAGCTCGATGGCCAGCTTACTTTGATCCAACAGTTGCGATCAAAGTTAAGTGCATCGCAGTCGAGCGAGCAGCAGCGAGCGAAGGAGGTCGAAGACCTGAAGGTGCTACTGACGGCTAGTGCAGCGGAGAAGGTCACGCTTGAGGGGGACCTTGAATCTTTGAAGACGAAGTTTAAGCGAGAGGCTGAGTTGCGAGAAAAGCGGCTCGAAGGGAGAGGCGAGCTGCTTGTCGGTTGGTAGCCAAGGGTTACGATGCTGCTCTTGATAAGGCGAGGGAGACTATCCGGAGGAGGAAAGCGGAAAGCGCTGCGGAGATACGCTTGCAAGAGGTTCGTGCGAAGATCGAGGCTTTAACTGAATACGGGGAAGGCGATTTTGATCTCGAGGAGGAGCTGGATCGTCTTAAGAGCCTGGAGACGTCGGTGGAGATCGATTATGGCCTGCCTGTGGTGTCGGATGACTCTCTTAGGGGTCTCGACCTTCCTCAGGTCTCTGGTGATTTGGTCAATCAAGGAGGTTGAATGACGTCGATTGGACCGACGTTTTATGTTTTGTATGTTTTAAAAACTTTGTTGTTTGCTTTGTTTTTGTTGTTTATGTATGTTGTGTTTTGCTGTTGTTGAAGAACCTTTATATATGTTTTCAACGGATTAATGGATGATACCTATGCGTTTAGTATTTTTTTAGATATTTTTGATGAAGTAGAGACTGATCACGAATCTACTTTGTTGGAGTTCGCGTGATGAACGATGTTTTGTTGGAAGATTATTTGGTTGTTTGGGCTGCGCTCGATGTTGAGCTGCCTACGTACCCCTACTCGCGGGATCAAGCCGATTCGTAGTTCTGAAAGAGTTTTTTATTTTATGTCGTTGGTGGCCCCCAGTTCGATGTTAGATCGGAGATGTAATTGTATATCGGGGTTCTCCAATCCGGTCTGTTTTCGAGCTCGTCCTGGAAAGTTTTTTGTGATTCGTTGTTCACCTCGTAAACGGGTATTTCTTTGGGAATCAAGTGAGCAGGTACCATCCTAGTGTTGCCTGATCGGGTTCGTCGAGAGGACTCGCCTGGAATCCTCTGGTTCTGTGGAGCTTCGAGTGACTCCTCGTCAGGTTCTTGAGTGTGTCCCTTAGATTTACTGCGAGTGATGATCAGAGCAACTAGCGGAAGATCGTCTTCGTTGTTGGTGATCCCTCTCCGAGGGATGTCTATACTGGGTCGATCTATTCTTTCTACCAGAATTACTCTTCTTATGGTTGGATTCAACGTTGATGCTAAGGCAGCAAGGGCGTCTGTCGATGTGTTTTGTCCCCTTGGGATTCTTGTAAGTTCGAATTCGTCGAACTGTTGTGCAATTCCCCTTAGTACTGCTAGGTAGGCTTCCATCCTTTCGTTTTTAGCCTCATATTCGCCGTGAAATTAGCTAGTGACGAGCTGTGAGTCGCTGAAGGCGCTTATCTTCCGGGCTCCGATTCTCTGTGCGAGTCGTAGTCCGGCGATCATAGATTCATACTCAGCTTCATTATTTGACCCGTTGAAACCTAAACGGAAAGATTGTTCGATCATCTCTTCAGTTGGGGATTTGAGTTGTATTCCAACGCCCGACCTCTGCTTCGATGAGGCTCCATCGACGTGGAGTTTCCATTTTCTGGTCTTGTCATTAGCGTCAGTTTCGCTGGGAACGAGCTCGATGATAAAGTCTGCTAGTACTTGTGCTTTCGAGCTCGTTCGAAGCTTGTACTTTATGTCGTACTCTCCGAGCTCGATTGCCTACTTTGCTAATCTTTCGGATTGGCTTGGGCTATGTAGAACCGTGCGTAACAGTTGCGACGTCATTACCATGATTGTATGGGATTGGAAATATGGCCTCAATTTCCGTGCGGCATTCACCACTGCAAGGGCCAGTTTTTCCATTACGAGATATCTTGTTTCGGCGTCGAACAAAGATCTGCTGATGTAGTATATTGGTTTTTGTTCGTTGTTTTCTTCGCGAACTAGAACTCCGCTTACTGCATGTTCAGAAGTCGCGACATATATGTATAGAAGTTCGCCGTGAACCGATTTAGATAAGATAAGAGGTTCGCTTATGTGAGCCTTAAGTTCGCTGAGAGCGGCATCGCAATCGACGTTCCATTCGAACCTTTTGTTTCCTTTAAGAAGTTTGTAAAATGGAATGCATCGATCCGTTGATCTCGATATAAAGCGGTTTAGCGCAGCGATCTTTCCGGTGAGTCTTTGTCCGTCTTTAATCGACTTCGGGGGCAAAGTTTCGATAAGCGCTGAGATCTGTTTAGGAATGGCTTTGATCCCTCTTTTGGTCACGAGGTATCCCAGAAATTCTCCAGATGCCACTCCGAACGTACATTTGGTCGGGTTTAGTTTCATTCCAAACTTATTGAGGATGCTGAAGCACTCTTGGAGTTGAAGAACGTGGTCGTTGGCTACTGAGGATTTCACCAGCATGTCGTCTATGTAAACCTTCATAGTTTTTCCCAGTTGGTTGGAGAACATTTTGTTTACCAGCCTCTGGTAGGTTGCTCTGGCGTTCTTCAATCCGAAGGACATTACTTTATAACAGTACGTCCCTCGCTTAGTGATGAAGCTCATTTTTTCCTGATCCTCGGGGTTCATGAGGATCTGGTTGTATCCGGAGAATGCGTCCATGAAGGAGAGTAGCTCGTGGCCCGCCGTAGCTTCGACCAATCGGTCTATATGGGGCAATAGGAAACTGTCTTTCGGGCAGGCTTTATTTAGATCTGTGAAATCGATGCAGACTCTCCACTTCCCATTCTTTTTCTTTACGACGACTGGGTTGGCGAGTCAGTCTGGGTATTGAACCTCGCGAATCGATCCTCTTTTCAACAGTTTGTCGACTTCATCGTTCACTGCTTTAGCTCTTTCTGGCCCAAGCTTTCTTCGTTTCTGTTTGATTGGCTTAAATGTGGGGTCGACATTTAGGTCGTGCGATGCGACGTTGATATCGATGCCAGGCATGTCGGCGGCAGACCATGTGAATGTGTTGATATTATTTCTTAGAAAGATTATTAGGTCGTCCCTGATCTTTGGTTGGAGATCACGTCCACTGCTAACACATTTCTCCGGGGATTGCGGATCTAGGGAGACAGTACATGCGAGGTCCTTCTCAGGATCTTTCGTCGAGGGATCTCGTACCACTGGTTGGTTCGCTCCTTGCGGGAACATCTTGCGGTATTCTGCCATGTAACAAGATCGAGATTTTTTTTGATTTCCGTAGATGGTCTTTTTCCCGGTAGGGGATATGAATTTTACGCATTGGTGATAAATCGAAGGGACCGCCTTCATTTAGTGGAGCCAAGGTCGGCCTAAGACAGCATCAAACGGCGAGAGGTCGTGCATTACGGAAAATTCTGTTTCTTTTTCGAAGTCGTGTGTCTTAACGGCGATCGCTATGTTTCCTAATAGGGGCACCCTACTTCCACCTCCAAAGATGTAGAGAGGGGAATCGTATTTATTGATCGCTATATCAGGTCGACTGGGTTTCTCAAAGGTATCGTACGACAGCAAATTAGCTACGCCTCCAGAATCGATGAGAACCTTCGAGAAAGAGACGCCGGCAAGTTCTATTGTGATGATCAGAGCATCATCGTGGGGCATGTCGAGCTCGACGTTCTCGTAAGGGGAGAAGGTTATTGTGCTTTTGTTCAAGGTCTCCTTTCCGAGCAGATGATTGTCTCTTGTGTCGTGAGATGGAGCGTCGCGTGCGAGATTCTTGGAAACCGCGGGCTGCTTCGACCTTGAGTTATTGGATCTTTGTCTGCGGATCCATAATTGTGCTTAGAAATCCTAGATCGGGTTCTTATCAAGGATATTTTTCGTTTATCTTCCCCACAGTCGGCACCAAAATGTAGAACCTAAAATCTACACTCAGTATTTTGTAGTGTTTGTAAAGTAAACTAGGGTAGTGACAAAAGATGTAGGCAACGATATCCTTAGAACACAACGATGTAATCGGAATTTGGTTGACAAAAATGGACTTTTATTGATTAAGAGGTCGATTACAAGGAATAACAAAGAGATCGACTATAACAAGGAGATCGATCAATAGTAAGATCTAAAACGAAGTGAGAAAGCTGAAAATATGTGGTGTGCTCTCTCTCTCTAGGGTTTTCGCTGTGTCTTTAGCATTGATCTCTCCTCTCTTTTATAAGCTCGACTCCGCTATCCTTGCAACTGCTTCCGCGACCTTCTCGACTTCGGCGACCTCCTTTTCTACTTCGTTGACGTCGCTATGGGCCCTAGTTTCACGGCCCATCTGTTTTGATCATAAAATGTTTGGTTGAAGTTCAGCATCTTCCTTGTTAACTTCGTTCGAACACATCGATATTCTTCTGCGGGCTTCTTATTCGCGGCCCGTTTCCGGAATAGGCCCAATAGTTTAAATGACCAAAATTGGGTCCAACAGTTACCCTTAATGAAATACACGGTTTAAACTAAAATACACGGTTTAGATTAATCAGCAGGAGCAATTAGGGTAAAAAATTGAAGTGTAATATATATTCTAACCTATTGTAAACCAACAATATCGTATAAACATGAAAAAGTAGGCAAATAAAATTGGGAAAATTGTCATTTAAATCACGAGCTTTTAAATTTGATTGAAAAAAACATGAAGTTTCCCTTAGACCAATTAAAGCACAAACTTGGTTTGAATAGTCATTTTAAATCTCAATTTAGTTTGACTAAACCAAATTAAACATGATATTAACTCGGGTAACAGATTGATTAGACGGGGCTAATCGTCATCTCTAATCTTCGTTAAGTCCAAACGACGTCGTTTTACATTTTAAGAAAAATTGCACCTGAAAAGAATCGACAGCAAGTACACCTTGACGTTTCTGTATATTATTTTGAAAGGGATACAGAAAGTAGAAGGAAGCGCTAAGCAAGTGAGAATAACTGTAGTACTTACGGAGCAATGAGGAATCGAATGAGAATTGGTGAAATAATTTCCCTGCTCATTAGGCCAAAATCTTTCACAAATTTAATTACACCTACAACATCTGCGAGTGTATGAAAAGTTACTTATTTTAAAAGCAAATGAAGTAAAAATATTGATTAATTAACAATTTTCATTATTTAATATTTTTAATAATACTTATAAATAAATTAATAATTATTATAAATTTTAATATTTTTATAATACTCATGAAGTTTTTAAATTATTAAGTTATTTACAAGTTTTAATATTTATAAAATCATTTACGGATTTAGGGCGGAAGAAAATGATTTAGAGATTTCATATATCTATTAGTATTCATTCAAGTCAAGAAAATTGCAAGTGGTCTATTGGTTCAGTCTTGAGTGTGTCTTTGGTCAAGGATTCTTATTCCTTTCAAATAAAATTGGGTTCCGGCTTGGAGTTAAACACTCTAAACCAGGAAAAGAAAGATAACGGTACCGAGAAACCTAATTACTCATTTATATAAGGACTGATTCCGCAATTTTAATTTTTTCGTCACACGAGAATACTTTTCCTTGTCTCTTTTTCTCTCTTACAACAAAATCAATGGATCCTTCAATTTTCAAGCTCCTCGAAGAAGACGAGGTTAGGTTCCCTTTTTCAGAATCCTTACATCTGTTCTGTGTGCCTTATTGTGAATTGTGTGGCTAGGATGAATCGATGCATTCGGGAGCTGATGTGGACGCGTTCCAGGCCGCTCTAAATCGAGACATTGAAGGAGGAGGTTCTACTTCCCTCCCTACGAACCCTCCTCCTGGTATGGTTCCGTTTCAGTGTTCACCTCTGAGATTGTATATGAATAGTTTGTGAGGAACCCTCCCTATACCACGTTGAGTGTGATTCAGGTGCTCTGTTAGGGGTTGGTTTCTGTCTCCGCATGTTTAGCATACTTGTGTTCGTTTTCTATTCACATAGTTTACTATTGTTCCGTTAATTGTGGAATATGGTATTATTATAAAATTTAGAAGTCAGTCCATTGCTTTGAATTATTTTTCTGTAGGAAACGACACCCATTCTCCCAACCAACACTTCACAACGACATGGAAGAATGGTGGTATAGGAGGAGATGCCAATATGAATCTCCTGACGCAGCAGCACAGCCTCGAAAGCACTCAGATTAAGGATCAACAAGGATCGGTTATAGACAGTCAACAACAACAACATGATTCAAAACGTGCAGATGAATCTCAGTTACAGCACAACCCGCCTCAAGACCTTCATCGACCAGCTCAGCTTTGGGAGAAGAATCCTTCGCAGATTTCTGAAAAGAATCCTAATGAACCAGAAAGACCGCATAATCAAGAGAGCGAATCTCAGTTTCCGAAACTGCAAAAGATGAGTAGTAATCAACAGGCTCAGGCTCGTGGAGTGGAGCAGCCTGTTAATCCTCTGAACCGTAACCCTAAGCAAGTACCGTTTGCTGCTTTGCTTCCTACCTTATTGGCTCAACTCGATAAAGACAGAGCGCTGCAGCTCCGTACCCTATATTCTAGACTTAAGGTCTGTGAAATCATTTGACACTTGCTCCATCATTATCCCTGATTTCCCTCTGATACTTGCTTGCAGAAAAATGAAATCCCCAAAGAGGGGTTCACACGACATATGAAGGATATTGTAGGCGATCAGATGCTTAGGTTAGCAGTTAGTAAACTACAGCAGGTATTGCATATATTGTGTCTTTAGTTTATATATTTCCGGATACTGTTTTGTTGTCTTTTTACAGTTAGGAGTTCAGTGAATGTATAACCTTTTTTACTTTCACTTCTTGCAGTGGTTTAACAAATTAGTAGGATAACATATATTATATTAAGCAAAGCCCTCAACTTACCCTATTTTAAATCACAACCAAACAGTTAAAATATACCTTTTCACAGTATGTTATCTTAGTTGATTATAATCTTTTCTTAGGCTGTCACACTTGCGCCTGGGATGATTTAGTCATATGGTTTTACCGACTTACGTTTGTCCCACATTGCTTTTGTATTAGTTTTGGTGTTTTCCCCTTTGCATTACGATTAGGGTGTTTTCCTTTTTAAGTTAGATTTACGATTGTATAAGGGAGGCTCTCTTATGATCTCTCTTAAATACTTCTTTATTAGTAACTTGTGATCGTTTTCAGGTGGGTTATAACCAGGGGAAAATAGGAATTCAAGCTCCTTCTACTGGTATTGATAATCAAAAATCTCCGTCTGACCCTCGTGGAATCGTCCACCTTAACCAACTACCTTCGTCAACAGGCAGTTCAGTTCCTGTGCAGGGGCTTATCAAACATCAGCCGCACCAGATGCAGCTTCCACCAAGCTCTTTTCCCATGTATACCAGCTCCGGTAATTTCCACTCATTCCCGGGTTCAAACACCAATGTTTCTGGTTCCCCATTGAGACCACACCTTCATGATCCCCATATGAGACATGTGGCACATAACCAGACCATGGGATCATCTGGTCTCGGAGGACCGCAACAGTCTACAACAAACATGATGACTATGCCCAAGTTTGAGAGGCCAACTTCTGTCAATGATCCTAGTAGGGTTCAAGGTGGCGCTACACCGCACTTCCAGAACAACTCGTCATTGCCTCTAAACTCTGCACCTGGTCAAGGATCATCAATGTCTCATGTGAAGCAGGAATCAGTTGATCAAAGTTTTGAACAGAAGAATGCAGCCTCAGGGACTTCGAAGGAGGATTTAGAGAAGGACTCCTCTAGAAACATGGCGCAGACAAGCTCTGTTTCTCCTTCCATGACAACTCAACTGGATGCTAGCACAGCGGTAAGAGCTACTTAATATATATAAAAAAAAAGTTAGTTTCAGTTTTTCTTTGTTTGCCTCTTCTTTTTTAGTTTTTTTTTTTTTTTCACAACCTTTGCATCTATCTTATTGGGGAAAAAGTTTCAGTTTTGGAAAGTATTTCTCGTTGACCAATTATTTATGAACACCAGATGAATTCTCGTGGTCAATTGGGTACGTCTCAAGCAGGAGTTAATACTAGGATGCCACCCAAAAAGCCTTTCGTTGGTCAGAAGAAACCTCTTGAGACATTAGGTTCTTCATCGTCACCACCAAGGTAAATCGAGCTCCTCTTGTTTAGAAAAAACTGAATTATTTACACTTTTCTTAAGTCCTTCGTTTTCGTTAGCCAGTTAAATTGTAGTTAAGAGTTCTATAATCATATGGTTATTCTGCATGGTTCAACTTGCAGCAAGAAGCAAAAAGTGGTACAGAATTCTATGGATCAAAGTATTGAACAGCTCAATGATGTCACTGCAGTCAGTGGTGTTAATCTCAGGGTGCGTTTTCTAGAATAATATAAATCTGCTTATGTATGTAATACTGAATTTTTTTATTTTATCTGGTTAGGAAGAGGAAGAACAATTGTTCTCTGGGGGCAAGGAGGATGGTCGTGTTTCTGAAGCATCTCGGAGAGTTGTGCACGAAGAGGAAGAAAGACTAATTTTGCAGAAAATTCCTCTGCAGAAAAAGCTGGCGGAAATTAGTTGCGCTACTATCCGTATCTTCTTATCTGCTTTCGGTTTGTGAATCACTTAGAGAAACTTATATATTTATTTGTTTATCATATGTGACAGTGGCGAAAGTCGGTTTAAAGCAGATAAGCAATGATGTTGAACGGTGCTTGTCTTTGGTGAGATGTCACAACTTCTTCTGAATTGTTCTGCACATAGTACCCTCTTTTTTGTTTGTCTTTTCCTTTCTCATGCATTTTGTGCTCTCAGTGTGTGGAGGAAAGGATGCGAGGACTGTTATCTCATATAATTCGGTTGTCAAAGCAGGTCAGTCTAATTGTGTGTTACTTGCTGCCTCAACATTGTTGTATCTGATCTTTCTGAAGTCTTACAAGTGTTTCTGCAGCGGGTTGATACTGAGAAATCTAGACACCGGACTGTTATCACCTCAGATGTTCGGCAGCAAATCAACGAAATGAATCAGAAAGTGAAAGAGGAATGGGAGAAGAAACAGGCTGAAGCAGAAAAACTTAAGAAACCGAGTGAGGTATATTCCGATTATATCTTAATTTAATTACAGCATACAGACATTGCAAAGTTTTTCTGAATGTTGCAGGGTGAAGAAGGTGATGGTGGAGTTGATAGTGAGAAGGAGAAAGAAGATAACCGTTCGAAGGGTTTGAAGGTAAGGGAGAAATTTAAAACACACTTTTGGAGGCAGTTTGAATGTAACTTTGCAATGTTTGGTTTTTAATGTATGAAGGGAAACAAAGAGGATGATGACAAAATGAGAACGACAGCAGCAAACGTTGCTGCTCGTGCTGCTGTGGGAGGAGATGATACGTTTTTAAAATGGCAGTTAATGGCAGAAGCACGTCAGAAATCTGTATCTGAATCTGGTAAAGATGGGACTCAGAAAGCTACTTCAACTGGAGGAAGAAACTCCAAGGACAAGCAAGATGGTGGGCGACGGTTTACTGGAGCTGGTGAGTTTTTTATTTTGTCTTAACAGCTTTTTATTTACTTCACGGTTTTGTTCCATATAATAATCTCTGGATTCTTGTTTTCAGGTGGTCGAAGATTAGGGAAGAACCAAGGTTCGTCGCTTCAACCAAAAGTGGTGAGGACAATCTCGGTGAAGGACGTGGTTACTGTCTTGGAAAGAGAGCCTCAGATGTCTAAATCTATTCTAATGTATCGGTTACTTCAATAGTCCTTATCACAATCGTTATATTTATAATCATTAATGAAGTTAAACACAGCTTCATAAGATCTTAAAAGGAGACTAAATGCATATTGTGGTGTGATATGGGACGCTTCAAGGAATGTTTACTGAACTTGGTTCATTGTTTACTGTAAATAGCATAACCTGGTTTGTTCCAGTCGATCTATTACAACAACTGTATATAGTTAGGGCTGGACATTTTATCTCCAAACCATGTGTTATTCACTTGTGACGTGGTCAGACAGGTGTTGGCTCTCTCAAACTTTCCATCTCCTTTGAACGGGTTCCATCCTGATTCTATGTTTGTTAATTTCCACTATTTATTCCAAATGAGTAAGAATATAAGAATCCCAATGGAGATTAGAAGTTGTTATCCTTGGATACCATGATTCCTTTGGAAGACTAGGAACAAATTTCTGTTTGAAGGACCTGAGTTTAAGGCAGGGGAGATTGTTGACAAAGCTTATGATGAAGCTTCCGTTTGGTTCGCGGCTCAAAAGTTAGACAAAGAGAGAGAAACATGTGATTTTGAGCCAGAGCTACCACATAGAAGAACTTGGAGCAAACCTTCTCGGAACTGGCGCAAATGCAACTATGGAATCACGTGGTCCAAAAAGAAAAAGTTGTTGGGCGCAACTTGGATTGTTAGAGACCATAAGGGTGACACTCTTTTGCATAGTAGAAGATCTTTTGCTAATGTGTTGTATTTTAAGGAGGCAAAGATGATGGCTCTATGTTGGACCCTTGAATCTATGGCTTATCATAACTTAGATAATGTTATAATAGCAGGGGAGGATGCTACTTTGCTCAAAGTTATTGAACGCCCAAGAGCTTGGCCTTCTTTTACTTCAGAGTATCAGTCTCTGAGAATCCTTTTGAGTAGATTCAGTGGGTGGAAAAATATAGTGGAATCCCGCAGCTCAAATAGATATGCCTTTTTCATAGCCAAAAGCGCTCAACAAGTGCAGTGGGGTCAATCCTATGTTGCTAGGGGAGCTTCTGGTGGTTTTTTGGTTATAGTAGTTGGTGTTTAGATTTTTGGAATGAACGGTTCTTTGGTACCATGTTGGTTATAGTCTCTTGTACTTATTGGTGGCTGCTAAGCCTTTTATATAAAAATCTTTTGAGGAAAAAAAAAGATTTAATCTTTTTTTTTAGAAAAAAGTTTCTCAGCTACACGAGATTTGCTATAATATGGTGCAAACCATCCGAAGTATTGAAATGTGTCGGAAACTACACAAAGTTTATGATAATGCATGCTACATATACCAAGTAACATTAAATATAGTACCAACATCATAGACGGATTAAATTGATTTTAACAAAACATAATAGGGTCAAATTGTGATTACATTAAGTTTAAACCGGTTCAGTCAATCCCGACCCGACCCGGACGTTATATCCACCCCTGGTCGACTTTAATATATGTCCTTCTCCAGAAATCGAAATTAGGGTTCATAAGAGAAAAATTGATTTGTTACAGAGTCGACCACAACCCAATATCATTTCTCTCGTTCTCTGTTTCGATTTCTCTGCGATTTCTAGAGAAAGACGTATATTAAAGTCGAACAGGGGTGGATATAACGTCTGGGTCGGGTCGGGATACATAGCGTATAGTACTTTTTGATACATAGCGATCGATCGATGATATGAGATTAGCGTCAATCAATGGTCTCTTAGGCAAGCTTTAACGAGCTGTTCGATAGGGTCACTAGGGTTGTCTAAAGCAACTATCGCATGTTTCTAGCAATCCTATCTCAAAGGAAATCTATTCATGTGCAGAACCTACGGTGATGGTTGTCCACAATCATAAAATCAAGATTCTATTTAGCTACTCTAGAACATAGGCAATGCAAACAGTTCATTGAAGGAAATCTAACACCTTAGCAGTTCTATATTTTGTGCTAATATTTCATAACCTATTTGAACCCTAAATCTAACAAGTGAATTATTCAGAAATAGAAAAGTAAATCGTAGAAAACATAAACATAAATTGCATAAAAAGATAGAGTAAGAAAAATTGGAGTTCCAACAGCTCTGAAGGAGTCTTGGATTTTCTCTCCAAACTACTAAAAACCCTAAATATGTTTTGTTGTGAAAGAATAGAAAAATAAGAAAGCGTGTGTTGCCTAGAACAATGGCAGAGCACATAAATATTATGTTAAAACTCGTTATGGACAATCTCGTAATTAAATATAACCTTGGACTTTAAGTCAGTTGGGAATTAAGTCGGGCCCTGCGTGCTTCATTGTCGATCGACGACACTTAGTGTGAATTATTAGGAGTGATTGGTTCGACCTTAACAAATGACTTTAGCTTCAAGTTTCATCTACAACCATATAATTTACCAATCATGCTTTATCTAGTTTTTAAAGCTAAAGCAAAAACTTAAAAAATATGACTGCAGGAGCCTTATTTTCTAAAGCAAAAAAATAGTGATGGGCCGATTGGTAATGACTGTAGCTTTAAAATTTTTGTTGTAGGAAAAAAGCTGTAGATTTTTTGCTGTGACTTTAGATTTTATTGCTGTAGATTTTACAGAAAGCTAAAGAAAATTGTTTTGAATATTTGGCTTTAGAAAGCACTTGTACAGCTGTACGTTATTTCAGGAGCTGTGATTTTTAAAAATTCATTAAAGCTTGATTGCTGTGAATTTAGTGCTTTAGAAATAAATAGTGCCCTGGAGAGAACCTACAGCCTTTACCAATCACACCCGTAGGAATATTTTTCCTTTTTATTATTTTTTCATTTAATTTCTACATCTACATTAGATACCGCTAGATCAAAACATTCTACAGACTAAATTCTACAGTAAATCTCTACAACTACAGTTTAACTAATTGCCCCCATTGACTCTGAATGTCAACTTCCGGACTAGTTAGATGATCAGCTACGAAACTTCTTCTATCTTTGTCTGCAAAATACTTCAAAATTACAATTTTATTCCAAAATACTCAAGTTTTTGTCTTTGACGTTGATGCCCTATTTTGGGGTTATTAATATAGTTATATTTTCATTTTCTTAAAACACTAAACTGTAGAAATAATATTTGGAAATAACTCTTTCTGAATGTCATTTTCGCCCAACGACAAACTGGTATCCATTTTCTATGTTCTAGAGTAGCTAACTATATCTTCAAAATTTGAGTCTTAGCATGTGGGTCTCGCCCGTTTGACCCGCCGTGGCACGGATGCGGGTTGAACCATTTGGAAAAATCGATTTGTAGGTGCAGGTGTGGGTAATAAATATTTTATGTGGGATGAGTGCGAGTTGGTTGATTTTGAATCATGGATACTCGAAAAAAAAGAAAATTTTGAAAAATGATTTTCTTTTTATAAAAAGGTATATATTTTGTAATGCGTGATAGGTAAAAAAAATTTATGTAAAAGTAAAAGGGTAGATAGGTAAACGACGGCGTTTCATTGTCCAAGCCAGAGAAGAAGAGCAAATCGGTATTTTAGCATTCGACTAAACCCATCGCCCAAGAAAAGTTAGAACTAGGAAAAGTTTGGTGACTCGTTTGAGATCTGTCCGTAGCTGAAGCAGTCAGAGAGGATGAGCGAGGGGGACGATGCCGTTAGACGCCGAACCGCAGCGGTGGCCGATTATCGGAAAAAGCTCCTCCAACATAAGGAGCTCGAATCCCGTGTTCGAACAGGTGATTTTCCGATCTGTAATAGGGCTTTGATTAGTGTAGATCTGAAGCTCTCTCTGTTGAGTTAGTTAGTTATATACATGAACCTGATGACTCGTGAGTTGGTATTTTGTGCAATAATAGCGAGGGAGAACTTGAGAGGATCTAAAAAGGAATTCAACAAAACTGAGGACGATCTCAAGTCTCTTCAGAGTGTTGGCCAGATCATCGGTGAAGTCCTTCGTCCTCTCGATAACGAAAGATGTAACTCTCTTTTTTTCCTCTTACTATAATATCTTCAGGTTTCCTAAAGCTAATAATATATATTTGTTTTTTAATTAGTGATTGTGAAAGCGAGCAGCGGTCCTAGGTACGTGGTGGGATGCCGTAGCAAAGTGGATAAGGAGAAGCTCACATCTGGAACTCGAGTTGTTCTCGATATGACTACTCTTACTATCATGCGTGCCCTTCCCCGTGAGGTTGATCCCGTTGTCTACAACATGCTTCATGAAGACCCTGGCAACATTAGCTACTCTGCTGTCGGTGGTTTAGGTGATCAGATTCGAGAACTCAGGGAATCTATTGAGCTTCCTCTCATGAACCCTGAACTTTTCATCCGTGTTGGCATCAAACCACCAAAGGGAGTTCTTCTGTATGGACCTCCCGGCACCGGCAAAACTCTACTAGCTAGGGCTATTGCCAGCAACATCGATGCCAACTTCTTGAAGGTGTTTTATTAATTCTCAAATTGTTTTATGGCAATATCCTCCTGAGGTTTAATCTAAAATCTATTTCCTCTTTGTTAGGTTGTGTCTAGTGCAATCATAGACAAATACATTGGAGAAAGTGCTAGGCTCATTCGGGAGATGTTTAACTATGCTCGTGAGCACCAGGTAGGTCTCTTGCCTTCTGTGATTATATATATATATATATATATATGTTTCTGTTCTATGAGCTTCGTATCACGTTCCTGACTTTATTATATATATGCTTCTTCTTTCATCTGGCTAGCCTTGTATCATTTTCATGGATGAAATCGATGCTATTGGTGGGCGTCGTTTTAGTGAGGGAACTAGTGCTGATCGTGAAATTCAAAGAACACTTATGGAGTTGCTAAACCAGCTTGATGGGTTTGACAACCTCGGAAAGGTAATGGCTCTCTCTGTTTCTCAATCTATATTTGCATAAGATTTGGTATATATTGGCTGTCATGACATTTGTTGGATATCTTTATTGGATTCTGTTTGCTGCTACACTAAAAGCCATCATCGATGCTATTAGTGTGTGTGAGTGTGAATGAATGTGCTTTAACTTGGTTTGTATAAATGTATTAGGTGAAAATGATAATGGCAACGAACAGGCCCGACGTGCTTGATCCTGCACTTCTCCGTCCTGGTAGGTTAGATAGAAAAATTGAGATCCCTTTGCCGAATGAGCAATCAAGAATGGATATCCTCAAGATCCATGCAGCTGGTATAGCCAAACATGGTGAAATAGAGTACGAGGCTATCGTCAAACTTGCGGAGGTTAGTTTTAGTTTTTTTTATTATTATTAAACGTGAGTGTTGCTTTTAGCTCCATGAGGCTTTCGCTAAACGTTTTCTCCTCTCCCAAAAAGGGATTCAATGGTGCTGATCTGCGTAACATATGCACGGAAGCTGGAATGTTTGCAATCCGAGCAGAGCGGGATTATGTGATCCAAGAAGATTTCATGAAGGTATATTTGAGATTTTGTGGTTAAATCATGTTTTTGTAATTAATATCTTGGTTTATGATTTCGAAACGAGCTAATTTTTGCAGGCGGTGAGAAAGCTGAGTGAGGCCAAGAAACTCGAGTCGAGTTCACACTATAATGCTGATTTTGGAAAAGAGTGAGAGAAGATACATTCATTAGGTGAAAAAGGGACAATGCAATATCAGTTTCGTATTGATTATTTTTGTTTTTTTTTCTTGTGACAATGTCAAACTTCTTTCTTTTACTTCTTCGAGGAGCAAAGATTAGTGCTTACTACGTTGTAGTAACTTATCGCTTCAAGCATGCGTCTCTTTTAAGTAAGTTCTCTTGCATTTGTTCTTAGTAAACAGCAATTTGCCCAAACCAAAAGAGCAACCTACAGTTAGTTTATCTAGGCCTTCGGTTCTGAGCTTGACTGAACATGCCAAACTGAATCAATATCTTTAGTTTTTGGTTCATGCTCAGTTTTAGATTTGAACCATTCAGCAATTTTCCAATATTAATTTATTGATTTAGTTTTGCAGCGGGTTAGTTTGCTTTTTTGAGTTTTTCATATTTTAACCAGATCAAACTGACTTATACAAAGCTGTGCTCGACCGACCTAACACAATCATAACAAAACTTGACGAAAATACAACAAAATTATCTTTTTGGAAACTCTTACAGGATCTCTTGTAAAGATAGTAAGTTTGGTAGTGGTCGGATGAATGCTTGACAACATTTTCTATGGGGCTTCTTATTCATCTTTTTGGACGAATGAGAAAATAAAAAACGAGAAGAAAATATCAGTAACAATTATTTTTATCGTGAGACACTTCACAATATCAAATAGATCTATTATGCGCTTTTGCACTTAGGCAGACTTCATAAATTATACTGTATATTTGATCAAAAAAAAAAAATTATACTGTATATATTGTCTCTTGTTCATTTCAAAATACATTTAAGATTATATTGACTAATGAATATGTAAATGTTCTTTTTTTGAAAAAGGGTTTGCTAATATGTAAATGTTAGTATTGATATTAAATTTGAACTTCATGTCCTCGTTAAAATCAAAATACTGGATACTTCATCAAAATTTCCATGTAGTTGTATAATAGTATACAATAGTAATTTTCTTTTGACATTTCACTTTGTTTCGTAAAACACTATTTACTAATAGTTTGAAAAAAACAAAGACACTGGACCATGTCCTGTCCAAATGTCTTTGCAGTCTGTTGAGAAATGATTTCTTGAGTAAAACCTGCAAATGAAAGGAGTGAAGACAGTGAGGAGAAGAAGAAACGTAAAGCACAAGAAACAAGCAAGAAGAAGAGAAAGAAGAAAGAAGAAACGTGAAGGAAGGAAGAAGAAGAATAGTCAAGGTCAAAGTTAACAAGGAAACTAGTTATGTAACTAGTAGTTACGTTAAGGTTTAGTTGGTAAGTAATATAACTAGTTCACAGTTGCTAAGAGAATTGGTAAGAGTTGTTAAAATAGTTAAGCTATGAAATGTGAGAATGGTCTAAATATTAGAGGTATGCGCTAGGTGTGAGTGAGCAAGAAGGAATGATTAAGAGTCAGTAAAGTTTTTTTATAAAGACAGTGTGTGATCGTTTGTAAGAAAAATAATGTAAGAATGAATGAAAAATCAGTTTGGTAAAACAAAGTCTTACATAAACAAAAACAGAGAAAGAGACAAAACTAAAGAACAAAACTGAAAACAAGACTGAATCACTACATGGTATCAGAGCTCACTTGATCGTGGAGCCTGTTCAAGAAAATTACAAGAAGAAGCGAAGTTAAAAGAAGAAGAAAGGAATGGCGATTAACCTCATATCATCTTAACTGGTGGATGTGTTCGATGGTCAGAACTACGAGTTGGGCGGAAAGGATGCGCACAACTCTGATGAACAAAGAACTATGGGAGGTGGTGAAAGATGGAGTTCCAGATCCTGCAACAAAGACTACAGAAACATTTGAGACACCAGGAGGAGACCATGCAAAGACGATGACAAACCTGAAAGCACTAAAAGCCAAAGATACATCAGCTCTACAAATCATTCAGCATGGTATCAAATGTAATCTTTGACAAGATTCTCTCAGCAACAACAGCTAAACAAGCCTGGGATCTCTTGGAGCATTCATACCAAGGAAATGAAAAAGTGAAGATGGTAAGACTGCAGTCCTTAAGAGGAGATTTTGAAAATCTGAAGATGAAAGAAGGAGAGAAGGTGAAAGCTTACTCTGACAGAATTCAAGCTGTAGCTAATCAAATGAGAGCTCTAGGAGAAGGAAGATCCAACTTCGATATGGTGGTGAAGATGCTAGCCTCGATGCCAAAGAGCTATGCACCTCTATCTTCATTGATGGAAGAAACTAAAGATATCAGAACAGTCACATATGCTGAACTGATTGGATCTTTAGAAGCACATGAGAAAAAGTTCTTTCCTGAAGAAGAAGAAGAAGAAGAAGAAGAAGAAGAGAAGAAGAAGAAGAAGAAGAAGAAGAAGAAGAAGAAGAAGAAGATTCAGAAGGAGCATTCCATGCTCGGTTCAGAAATATGAAGATGGAAGACAAAGAGAGAGCAAACTCAAGTCAGACAAATTACAGAGAGAAGAGGTGGTGTGGTTACTGTAAAAAGGATAATCACAATGAAGATGTATGCTTCTTCAAGCATGGAAGAAACCAGTTTGATGCCAACAGAAATAGAGACATGAAAACTTGTTTCAGTTGTGGCAAACTGGTCATTTGTCAAGAGACTGCAGGAGCAAGAGACTTGAACAAGCTCAAGCAAATCAAGAAGAAGATGGTGATGAAGAAGAAGAGGAGTACCAGATGTTCTCAGCAAGGCAAGAAGACAAAGAACCACTTGAAGAAAACATGTGGCTCATCGATAGTGGTTGCACAAATCATATGACCTCTAACGAGAATCTGTTCACCAGAATCAACTCAAGGGTCAATGTTCCAATCCGTGTTGGTGATGGAACGGTGTTGATAACTAAAGGAAAAGGAGATATTGAGGTGGAGACAAAGAAAGGCAGGCGAATCATCAGAAATGTCTTCCTAGTCCCCAACATAGCCAAGAATCTACTAAGCGTTTCTCAGATGGTTGAAAACGGCTATGGTGTTACCTTCAAGGATAAAAGGTGTGTCATCCATGACAAATCAAGAAGAAAGATAGCTGATATTGGAATGGCTAAGAAAAGCTTCTATCTTCACTTGGAGATAAGCAAACGACCAACCACAACTACTGAATCAAAGGCAAGTGAGGACGTATGTACCCAAGGAGCTGGGTACGCTGAAGTATCAAAACTGAAATCATGGAAGATTGAAGCAGCTGTCAATGATGAAAAGCAGAGAAAGACAGAGTCTAACAAAGAGAAGACTGAGATGAAGAAGATCAAAGAAGTGATTCAAGGAACGAGAATGAAGAAATTCATGATCAAAGAGAACACCAACCAAAGAAAAGAAATCATATTTGAGAAAGAGAGGGAGCAAAAATAGATTGGCAGACCAGCTGATCAACACTCAAAGAAAGAGAAAGGAAGGAATGAAGAAAAGTCTCATGGAAAAGAAAAGATTGATCAAGAGCCAAGGCACAAAGGATTTAACTTTGGAAGTTTCAAGAAAGTGGACAAGTATGAGAAGAACTGCCCACCAATGCAAAATATTCAACTACCAAGTGGGGAAGGAACAAGTGAGTTACGTGTATGTGGCAAGTCAACCACCAATGAGAAAGAAGGGAACGTCATTGCGAGGTCAACAAAGGTTCTTACATCAGAGGCAAAAGTTGCAGGGAGCAATGTGATATCAATTCAAGAGGGAGCTGAGAAAATCAAAGTTGGAAAAGAAACCAAATCTGACAAGATTCAAAGTGCAAGTAAAACAGAGAATTTGAACATGCCAAGGAGCTATGCAAGTGTGTTGATGAGTCCTCCTCCAACAAACAACAGAACAAGCAAAGAAGCTACTAAGGTAACTAATCTTAAAATTCTGAGTTGGAACCAAGGCAACAACTCAAGGAATCAAGAGGGAGTGTTGAGAAATGATTCCTTGAGTAAAACCTGCAAATGAAAGGAGTGAAGACAGTGAGAAGAAGAAGAAACGTGAAGCACAAGAAACAAGCAAGAAGAAGAGAAAGAAGAAAGAAGAAACGTGAAGGAAGGAAGAAGAAGAATAGTCAAGGTCAAAGTTAACAAGGAAACTAGTTTTGTAACTAGTAGTTACGTTAAGGTTTAGTTGGTAAGTAATATAACTAGTTCACAGTTGCTAAGAGAGTTGGTAAGAGTTGTTAAAATAGTTAAGCTATGAAGTGTGAGAATGGTCTAAATATTAGAGGTATGTGCTAGGTGTGAGTGAGCAAGAAGGAATGATTAAGAGTCAGTAAAGTCTTCTATAAAAACAGTGTGTGATCGTTTGTAAGAAAAATAATGTAAGAATGAATGAAAAATCAGTTTGATAAAACAAAGTCTTACATAAACAAAAACAGAGAAAGAGACAAAACTAAAGAACAAAACTGAAAACAAGACTGAATCACAACACAGTCCAACCGACCATGCGGTGAGAAGTAACATATGTTTTTACAGGCATTTGTGGGAGATCCCTGGTAAGGGATATTATGTCTCAAATCTGATCGAACCATGTAAATACAGAACCAATGTGCAAAGGTAGTAGAAACAAACAACAGTCACCAACATCTCCACCCATTATCGTATGATGAGTTTTTAGTGAGATCATAATCTTATGCCTATACGTGGTCACGTAAGATGGAATAGAACTAAACCAAGACACATGCATAGGTGGACTAAACCGACGCCAACAACAAAACTCATAAAATAGACATGAAAGTAAATCGCCGATGGTGAGTATGAGATGTGACAACAACTATATCCTCATAGCAAAACTAAAACATTTTGGACGATTTTCTTGTAATGGCTTTCTTTATTATTCAAAGCCTAAACTAATAGATATATTAGACACATAGTTGTCCCACATCGGTAGTTGGAAAGGATCCTTAGTAATATATAAGGTGGATGGACCACTCCTCTTATCACCAATTGGTTTTAAGTGTGAAGCTCATCTAGCTTAACATGGTATCAGAGCCCGATCCACGCAGTCCAACCCGATCTTCATCGATCTGGCCCAAAGTTGGCCCATCGATCCTTACCCGAGCATTCCGAGATTGACGCTCAAAGAGTCATCATCTCGAGGGGGCGTATTAGACACATAGTTGTCCCACATCGGTAGTTGGAATGGATATAGGTTAATAATTAAAATGAGAAGAAGTATGGTGTTAGGAATAAAAGTTCAAATGATAACCATGCATTTTGTAATATAAACGATACAAACTTAAACTGCAGTTTCCTTTTTCAAAAAAAAAAAAAAAACTTAGACTGCAGTACGTTTAACGGCATAGTTCCGTTGTTCTGGTTGTATCCGTTCTTCATGGCTTAGATTTAGACAAGTCCAAAAGATTTCACAAATTACAATAATTTGTAGGAAGCAGAGACAATGAGCTTTGAACCGTACCTAGTGTTCTTGAGCTTTCCCAAAAGAGAACAATTTTAAAACTCAACTCATACAAAACAAAGAAACAACAGAACTCTAAATAGGACATCATCGATTTTTTAGCATAAAAACATAACTCTAAATATATTTTTAGACCAAAAATTCTAAATATATTTGGTAAGAAAATTATTATATAAGTAAATATAGCGCAGTTGTAGCATGAAATTTTGTCAAAGATGTTTGAGCAGGATCTATATTATAGAACTATAATTTAGTTAAGACCACCTCTTCAAAAATTTGACATGCCGACATTACGTACGTCGTAAATCACCAAACAGCCTGGGTATTAACTGTATCTATACTATTAAAGCAGGATCCTATTGGTTTTTTTACTAAATCTACCCTTCTATTTTAAAGAAGTTCCATGTTTCATTAAGGGTATTTCTGTTATTTTGTATCATTTTCAATTAATGGGTCCTTTAATTATAGGCCCAAACTTTTTTTGTTCCTTTAATTTCACGGTTTTGGGCTATTTGGGCCGATTTTAATATTTATCTAAGTTCACATTTTTCATTTGGGCCATTTGGGCCAAGTTCTAATATTGATATTAACAAATATTTACATATAATTATTATTATTTATTTTTCTCAATATAACTAAAACTTTCTGAAAATATTTTAATATTGATAATGAAAGACTTAAAATTATTAAAAGAACATAATATTAATTTATTCACAAGTTAAATCTGTTAAAAATTATATCTTTCAAAAATTCAGTACATAAAAGTAAAAGTTGATTGAAAAAATTTAAAATACCACTTCAAATTTTTGAAAAAAATCAAGTTCAATTTTAAACATAAATAACCATTTATAAAATAAAAATAAAAATAAAACAATACAATAAAAATAAATGAAAATATTTCATTTCACAAACTTATTCAAAATTTATAAAAAAAAGAAAAATAAACCCGCGCTTTTAAAGCGCGGGTCAAATCCTAGTATTATGCTTAAAAAAAAAGTAGAATATTGATTTTCATTCTCTTATAGTGTCCAGCTTACTTGCAATGATAAACAAAAAAGGACCTGAAACGCAAAATACAAAATAACTTTATTTGGTTCCCTATGCAGTATGAAAAGTGAAGAGTTCTTAATTAGCACAGAATTTTCCAAGCTTAACTTTTTGACTTTTCTCTCTAATCATGTGCTAATCGTCCCTTCACATCACTATAAAAAGCACCACGTACCAAAGTTCGTAATATCATATTTTATTAGTTTTAAATTATTATTTAGAAAAAATGCCGATCCTAACTCCGGCAATCAAACTCGTGGTTTTCAGGCAAAGTCTTCGACCACATTCCGCTGTTGCATTCCTCGTTGAGTTCCTCTGCTTTGTCTTAGAGCTACTCGACAAGGAGAAAGATCTAGCAAAGATATTCGGCATAGTTTCTGCTTGCGACACATTAATCTTCACTATGCTCGATATAATCCAAAATATGATCGAAGAAGGAGTGAAAATACGAAGATGCGGTCAAGTGTTTTGGCTTTACAAAAACGATGGGAGTCTCTATTGGCACACGCTAAACGCGTATCTACTGATGTTGTCCATTGTCCACGTCATTGGCTCTGCCATTTCTTATAGGTCTCGTAGACGTTATCTAGTGTTGCTCCCGCTTTTTATTGCTGGCCTTGAACTTCTTCCTCAAGAGGCATATCAGGTTCTTGGAAGTGATCAGAGTCTGAACCTTCAAGATTACGTTGAGCCAGATCAAGTGCCACAAGATTGTATTGGGCCTCTTCAGAACCCATTAGATGGTATTGAGCTGGAGGAAGGCGACAGAGTGCTAGATCAAGAATTTGCTGACAACATTGGACCTGATGGTGGACATGGTGGCTCGTAAAAAATTAAGGCTTACAGAGGAATATAAGCTGAAAATATATCGTATTAATATATACATATATTTTGCTAAAAAAATACATATATATTATGGATGTTTGATGCACTCTATCTTACAAATGTTATGTACGATTCTAATTAGAAAGACAATTGATATAGGAGATGTGGTAATGTAAAAGAATATTTACAAGAACTTAGTATGAATTACAAAATGTGAAAATACTTATTGAAAAATGTTTATTCAAGCAATTAGGTTTGAGTTTTGTGGCATTTTGTAATTTCTTGTATGTTTGATGTTGAGCTGGTCATTTTTTTTCCAACGGAGCGGTTACATCCGAAGACATACAGCAATTGCCATATTTGTTTATGTGTTAAGATTCTCGTGTTCTTGATGAGAGAAGAAAACCTTTAGATCATGCATAAGATAGAGAAGAAGAGAGAGAGATGTAATGTGTATTGTCTATCTTTAACAATAAGGAGGAGATACATATATATACAAAGTATATGGTCGACCCTAAGAGGGATATAGGCGATGTGGGATGTTCATAAGGATAAACTTGGATTTAGACATCCATTAAACCATTCGGTTTACAACACTCCCCCTGATGTCAAATCCTTATAGAGCTCGTGATACACTTTACCAATAAATTGGTGTTGCCTCATTAAAACCTTTCCATGGTAAACCCAAAACCCAATGTGGTAAAAAGGGAAGCCATGGATAGGAAAAAGAGTACAACATGTATCACTCCCCCTGATTTGTACCTCCATATGTGTCTTTCAATTTGGCACGTCCAACTCTGATGAAGAAGCTTCATGGCCGCCAAGTTGAAGTAGATAAGTAGTACCATCTTGTTGCAAAGGCATAACCTTCCATCGTGTAAATCTTCTAATCGAACTTGTACTACTTGTAACTCGTCTGTCTTTGCAACTCATGGACCGCAAAGGTAAGGCAGTACCATCACGTGTAAACTGATGTAAACTAAGTACTTTGGACTCTCCATCCTTGTCCAAAACGTGAATGCATAACCTGTTTGAGATCTTAGCATTGTATGGGTTATAAAACATAACCTGCATCATCAAAATCAAAACCAAAACAAACTTTCATTGGGTTGGTTAGTATAAATCAATCTCAAACCTTTAGTTCCTTATATATGTAACATAAGATGTATTTAACATCATGTTTCAGTGCCTCATGGTCGGATCTAATCAATAGATGACAATACTCATGTCCAGAAGTACCAACTACATCAAATGCCTAATGGCATTTGAGTAAGGAACGTGTATGCTTTGACAAAGTTATGTCCGGACGTATAGGGCCTTAAAGGCACTAAGGTATGGCTTGGATAGTATAAGACAATCCCAATTCTATTGTCTTATGGTCGGATATGAGCTGAACCAAAGATAAGAGGCTCATAGTATATAATCTGTCCGACCTAGAACTGCTTGTGTCAAATATCACTTAATTCACTTCATGGACCAAGGGCTTCTTCCTTGTCCATCTTAGGATCAAAGGATCCGTGTTTAAGGACATATATCATGTCCTTCTTGAGACCAGACGGGTCTAAGTCCAAGCCAAAAGGATCATACGACCATGGGATTTATAAACAGTTTGTATCCGGACCAGAAGACAACTTCTTTGTTCTTCTTTCGACCAATGGGTCTCATGTCCGAACCAAGGGACTTTATGGGACGTGGGACTACTTATTGGTCTATGCTAAAGCATTCTAGGACCTTTAGATGCACAAGGATTCAATCCTTTTAAGATTTCAATCTTGTAGCCCAAACAAAACTTGTTTGTCCCGAATCTTTCATTCTTTCTTTAGATATCTCTCCAGAGGTTCCTAGGATATTCTTAGATTTTATCATACACTTATACACTTTAGTTCTCTAGAACTTGTTGCATTTGGAAACTAAATATCCTCTGGGACTTTCATGTCTATTCATTTATCCAGTGGACCTATTCATTGTCGGTTTCTACATCCTTTAAACCGAAAGTCTAATTTCATTCTTATGGCCAGACTTACTAGGAATCTAATCGTTTATTGCATCCACCACAAGGAGTATGTCTCCTTTATAATTGATTCCTGGTCTTTGTGAGAATCCTTGTGCATATGGTCGTGCCTTATAATTGGCTATCTCACCATGTCTCATTTCTCTTACTCACAAAGAATCATTCATGTCCAACTGGTTTTATGTCTGGAGGTGTCCGAACTATGGGACCAAAACCTCTCTATCTTTATGAACTTAACTCCACGTCTCCTTATTCCTTTGATCTTAATCCCATGTTGAATGCATTCATCTATGGACGTGGGTTCATGATCCTCATTCGTTTCATAATCTCAAGTGCTACGTTGCATGCATATTATATCATCAATGTTTGAGTACTCATTTGTTCCATTGTGTCCCAGACATCTCATAACTCTTTGAGGTTTTAATATAACCTTCAATACCCTGAAGCTTGGCGTCCCAAGCATCATTAGGTACCTTAGGTACAACCATGTCTTATGGTTTCCTCATCCACGGCCGTGGCTTTTGGTTTATCGATGTTTAGATTGATCATGTCTAGGATTCCCTCGTCTACGGATTTATTAGCACCTTTCTATGATTTTCGAGGGATCTTAATATGGAACTCATTAGTCTATCATGTTTCAAACATGTCATAGACTCATTAGCAACTTGATTGTGTCCTTCTTGGACATCAATTCGAAATTTGGTGCTGCTGGTATATATATGACTTAGTCATTCTATTCGGGTCAGGAATCTGGCAATTGTACTAAGCTAGCCTTTGTATAATCTTTTGGACTTTCAAAGTCTCATTCTTTAGTCTGAGGATCTTGCCAATATAAGGATGTATGATTCCATGTAATCTCATTTTATCCAGCTTATTCTTTTCTCCCCCATGAATGTTGGATGCTCGGATTCACTGAGGTGACTATCCGTGTACTTGGCCTTTAAACAACTCATCCGTAGTTGGCTCAAAGTACTTAAGAACGTGGGGAACTCATATCAAGTCATATCCAACATCTATTCCCATCCTCCCATCTTATATCTCTGTGGTGGAGCAATTTGGATATCCATATATCTTAAGATGGGATGTCTGGCTCTTTGACCCGTTTAGTTATTTGGGATGGGTATCTATGTTCACTCATATGTATATGTATGTCCATGTGCCAAAGGAGTTATTTTATTCTTACCCCCATGGACATATCACACTCTTTGAATGCTTAGGATGTGAACATATCAAGACATATAGTCTTTTCTTTGAAAGGAACTCATTCCTTTGCTCTTAGTTTCAACCGTATGGTGAAACATCTTTCTTTTACTTTTTATACACGTCCATATTGAGTATGTCCATCTTTCATGGAGTGTTATACACTTACCCCATGGACATATCATGCTTATAAAGTACTTGGACGTGAGCACATTGACTTTTATCAAGACATGTAGTCTTTAGGCATTGGTGAAGGAAGTCTTTTCCTTACCTTATGTTTCATTCGGATGGTTAAGTTTTTAGTCCTTTATCCACGTCCATATGTATGTGCATGTGCCTTGGGATGTTTTATTCTTACCCCCATGAACATACAATGGTCATTAAGACCCTTTTGGACGTGAATACATTAGCATCCATCAAGACTTTTAATCTTTGCCACTTTCTTAACTCTTTGGATGATTCTTTAGATGAATGAACTCTTTGTTCTCTTTGCCCATGGTTTCAATATGAAACCATTCATCCATTAATTTTAAGTTTTTCATTAGGCAAAGGAGCAAACAAATTCAAAAGAAACATTCAAGGAAAGAAAACTCAAAAGTTTTGATGCTGAAAACAACTTGAACTCTCTTTAGACAATCTGAAATTTCATACTCAATAAGATCATTTTTCTTATGATCAAAATCATCTTCACCATCTTTGTAGAACATGTGGGATTATGTATTCTTTTAAACTCTCTTTATAGAGATGAATAAGATGTTTTAGGAGTCTTATGGGTCTTAGCCCAATAGTTAACTTATAATACACTGATTTGGTCGAGTGTTGTGGTTCTAAAGAGATACCACGGCCTATGTCACTTTCATGGCATCCCCCACGGCCTTATAAGTTTCCTTGACCTTATCCACAGACTTATAGTCATAGATTCAATCACATATAGCCTTTGGTATGATCACTGCAAAGGTGATCATATTTGATCTCAATTCTGTCCAAAGTGCTAAAACATTTGGTATCTGTCCAAAGGTCTAATGGATTCTCAATTATAAGACTCTCAATAAGATGATGGTGAAAGATCAGTATTAGATCTTTTAGACAATGTTCAATAGAACAAGTCAAGTATGTCCGGACTTTTCAATCGGTTTGTGTCAGGACTGATCAATATGTATATGTCTGGACTGATGATTGTGGCTATGTCCATGTTGCCACGGAGTGTACTCTATTCTTACCCCCATGGACATACCATCCTTATTAGGATTGGGTCCAGACGATTTCAAAGAGTATGTCTAGACGGTTTCAAGTTAATGGTTCATCCGGATGGTACATGGTACGTCTGGATGTGTGATCAAGCAATAATATGCTTAGGCATGTCTAGAATATGATGTCTAAGAGTAATTTCGTTCATTCCATCAAGTAAGAAATGGTTAACCACCAAAAGAAACATGTTTGGTCGAATATAACAATCTGTGGTACGTGCTTATGACCTGATGGTCGTGCGATCGTACCATGTACGTACCAAAACGTACTAGGGTGTACCATGTACAAACTCAACGACCCGAACAATCAAATATGCTTTCTGGTTCGTTCCAGCAACCTATATGATCCATGAATGGTGCATGGGACGTGCTATCCTCTTAGGGAAGCAATGCTTAATGCATAGGACATGCTAGCAACCTTAATGAACAAGCATGGCTTATACTAGCCACTTAAAGTATCAATGCTAGTTCATGGTTTGTACTAGCAGTATGAACGACCAAGTGGTTCATATAATGATCATGCAAGTATTGATTCATTCTTTATCAAACTATTATGCAAATATAATCTTGCAACTTAATGAATCAAGTGATCATTATAATCAGTTCAAGCAATTGTCTTTAGACAACAAGCAAATCGATTTTCAAAACCAAGAATGTTTAGGTTTGGTATCCAAAACCTATTTGGTTTATGACTTGATCAAAACCAACTAGACATAGGATTTGGTCAAGGTTTATAACCAAGACCACTTAGGATTATGAATCCAAAACCTTTTAGGTTTATGTCTTTTGATCAAGTCCTATTAATTTGTTTCTAGCTTTAAGAATTCTAATCCGATAACCTAACAATTTGTTTCTATCTCAAGAAACATTCATTGATCAATCGTTCAATCATCTAGTAACCTAGGCAATTGATTCTATCAAGATATTCAATCAAACATTATGATCTCTAGATTAGGGTTACCTTAACCTCCTATTGGGTTGAATGGTATTATGAATCAGGAGTTTGATCTTGGTTAAACCTTAAACACAAGAGTCAAAACGAGTTAGTATGAGATCAATACAAATCGTTTGAATGAAACTTTAAGCTAGAGAGATGATATCTTAGCTTTGGGTTTAGGTCAAGAGCTGGTTGTGAATCAGGGAAGCTCTTGGTCTAGGATATCAATCTATGTCTTGTGTTTAGCAAGAACAACTCGTGCCTTAAATACCTTAAACACAAGAGTAAAAGCAAGTTAGGTTAAAGATCAAACATAAATCACATAACAAAACAATGAAAGAGATTAGGGTTTTGCGGCTTAGGGTTTTAGATCAATTGACGGCGCATATTGAAGCTGAGCGTGAGGACGCGTCTATGATCGGATTGTCGCGAGGTTTGCGGCACTGAATTCTCCTTGTCAAGATCTTCAAATTGGTATGTGGTACGTTGTCTGGGTCGTTACGGTTTGAGAGAACGATCGATTTGAAGTTGCGTCGGAATTAGGGTTTTTAAGCAATTGACGGCGCGGCTTGTAACTAGCGGTGAGAGCGCGTCTGATCACGGAATGAGGTGAGGTCAGCAGCGCTGGATTCTCCTCTTCAAGAGCTTCGGTTTTATAGGTGGCTCGTCTTCTGCTTCTTCACCGTTTTGGAGATACGTCGGTTTGAAGTCTCGTCAAGGATTAGGGTTTTTAGGGTTTTTCTCGATCAAGTTGAGCTCGTGGTTTGGAGGCTATCGTGCTGATAACGTGTTAAGATTCTCGTGTTCTTGATGAGAGAAGAAAACCTTTAGATCATGCATAAGATAGAGAAGAAGAGAGAGAGATGTAATGTGTATTGTCTATCTTTAACAATAAGGAGGAGATACATATATATACAAAGTATATGGTCGACCCTAAGAGGGATATAGGCGATGTGGGATGTTCATAAGGATAAACTTGGATTTAGACATCCATTAAACCATTCGGTTTACAACATTATGTATTTTTTTAGTTTTTTTTTCGTTTCTTCACTTCTTACTCTCTCACAGAGTTGGTTCTTGATAGAAGTTGACGCTTGAGATGTTTTGACCTATAATAATTTTTGGGGCCAAACGTCTGTGGCGGATCTAGAACTGCATTTAGTCGGGGGCACATAACTTTTTTCACTGTATTTTATAATTATATAGGGGGCACTGATCTTGATTAACTATAATTGCTTAAAGAAAATGAAGAATGAGACGGGGGCACGTGACCCCGTACGTCCCTTACTACGTCCGCCCCAACGATGTATATAGATTTATGTTTAGGTGGTATTAGGTTGGTTAAGACTGTTAGTTCAGTATGCATCAACATTCTTACTGTAGACAATATATGGAAAGGACACTTGTGTAATTATGTTGTAGCTAGAAACCCTTGTATAGCTAACTATATATTCTGAAATCACGTCATCTAATAAGATCATTCAGTCTCTTAACCTATATGGTATCAAGAGCTTAGATCCTTAAAACTTTTTTTTTTTTAACGCCGCCATCTTTTATTCATCTTCTTCTTCTCTCCTACAACAATGGCGACCTCACCACTCTCTTCTTCTTCGACTGAGACCGTTATCGTTCCTGACTCGAAGAACCTTCTCAATGTCAATATGACAAACGTGACCAAGCTTACGGCCTCCAACTTCCTCATGTGGAGTCGCCAGGTCCATGCTCTCTTGGACGGCTATGCTCTGTCCGGCTATCTCGATGGTTCAACTCTTGAACCCGCTGCAACCATCACCGTTGACAACAACACGACGGTCAATCCCGACTACCTCTTGTGGAAACGACAAGATCGTCTGATCTATAGTTCGTTACTTGGTGCAATCAATGTCTCGATTCAACCAATTCTCTCCACTACAACAACGTCGGCTCAGATCTGGAGTATCTTGTCCACTACGTATGCGAAGCCTAGTCGCGGCCACATTCAACAGCTTCGACAACAAGTTAAGAATTGGACAAAAGGAACAATGACGATCGATGCCTACATTCAAGGCTTTACTACTCGGTTCGATCAATTGGCCCTTTTAGGGAAGCCGTACGATATAGAGGATCAACTTGAGTTTATTTTGGAGGGCCTACCAGAAGACTACAAACAGGTTGTAGATCAGATCGAAGGACGTGATCTTCCTCCCTCGATCACCGAAGTGCATGAGAAGCTACTTAATCAAGAGGCGAAATTGCAGTCCAAGTCTCCAACTTCTGCAGTTCTTCCCATTACGGCCAATGCTGTCAACTACCGACCCCCATCCAGCAATCAACGCAACAACTCCTCAGGCCAGTATCGCAGCAACAATCGCAGTCAACCCACTTGGCAACAACATCAGTTCTCTCCTCGCGGTAACCACCAGCAGCGCAATGATCAACAGCCTCGGGGTTACCAAGGTCGTTGCCAAATTTGTGGGATCCAGGGACATAGCGCGCGTCGTTGCCCTCAACTTCAGAACTCCTTGCCCTCTTACAGCAACCCGCAGCGTGCTCCCTCTCCCTCTCCTACATCGTGGCAGCCAAGAGCTAACATGGTCAGTGCTTCCGCGTACAATCCAGGCAACTGGATACTCGACAGCGGGGCCACGCATCATTTAACGACTGATCTGAACAACTTGTCATTGCATCAGCCGTATACAGGAGGCGAGGAAGTCACGATTGCTGATGGCACCGGTCTTGCGATCTCTCACACTGGTTCAACTTCCCTTAACACCAACTCTCGAAACTTTACTCTTAATGATATACTTTATGTTCCCAATCTCCATAGAAACCTAATTTCTGTTTATCGCTTGTGCAACACTAATAACGTCTCAGTTGAATTCTTTCCTGCACATTTTCAGGTGAAGGATCTCAGCACGGGGGTCCGGTTACTCCAAGGGAAAACTAAAGAGGAACTGTACGAGTGGCCAGTCTCACCTCAAAACACCATCTCTCTCTTTGCGTCTCCTACTTCCAAAAGTTCTTTAGATTCATGGCATTCCCGTTTGGGCCATCCCTCTCTTCCTGTTTTGCAATCTCTTGTTTCTAAATTTGCCTTACCTACTTTAGCTACTTCAGAAAAAGAAAATCATTGTTCTCATTGCCTCATTAATAAAAGTCATAAACTCCCGTTTTATTCCAATACAATCTCTTCTACACAGCCTTTGCAATACATATATACTGATGTCTGGTCTTCCCCTCTTCTTTCTGTTGATCAATTCAAGTATTATCTTGTTTTTGTTGATCATTTTACCAGATATACATGGCTTTATCCTTTGAAAAGAAAATCCCAAGTTCACGATATCTTCACCTGCTTCAAACCGTTGGTCGAGAACCGCTTTGGTACCAAGATACAAAACCTGTACTCCGACAATGGCGGAGAGTTCATCGCCTTGCGGCGTTTCCTCTCTCTCCACGGCATCACTCACCTGACATCACCCCCACATACACCAGAACACAATGGCGTAGCTGAAGGCAAGCATCGTCACATCGTCGAGACAGGTCTTGCTCTTATGCATCAAGCGTCAATGCCTCCTACATATTGGACCTATGCCTTTGCCACTGCCGTGTACTTGATTAACCGCCTACCTTCTCTGGTTCTTGGCAACGTATCTCCATACCTCAAGCTGTTCCAAGCTCCGCCAAACTATCACAAGTTACGAGTTTTTGGTTCATTATGCTACCCTTGGTTGCGCCCCTATACAAAGCACAAACTTGAAAGCCGGTCTCTCCCTTGCGCTTTTCTTGGCTACTCATTGACGCAGAGTGCCTATTTGTGTTTACATATTCCCACGGGTCGCATCTACACATCGAGGCATGTCCAGTTTGTGGAATCGGCGTTTCCTTTTGCCACCATCTCTCCTACTTCCGGTGAGCCTGAGGAAGCCACTACACCCGCCTTTACTCCTCCTGATCATGTTCCCTTCTCAACGACACCACTAGTACAGTCCTCGTCTACTGCACCCCCGGGCTCGGATTCTTCACGACAAGAGCAACCCAGAAATGTGTTGTCTCAGCCGACAGGTGATACTGTTGCAGGAACTAACTCAACTGATTCTGTTGTTGGTGATGTGCAGGTACGAACAGAGGTAAACCCTGAGCAATCTATCCCACCTCCTCCACCACCGCAACCAACGCCACCAAACCAAAACACAAACCCTGAGCCTACTATCCTACCTCCACCCGTCTTACCTACCCCACCTACTGATACCACTCAACCTACCGCCCCTCTTATTACTCCTGAAACCACAACCACCCAAAACGTCCACCCTATGAGGACCCGAGCCAAGAACAAAATCTCCAAACCCAGTAACAAGCTGTCTCTATTAACCTTAAAACCAGAAACCAAACCCCTGATACCCACGACCGTTGCGCAAGCGATGAGAGATCCAAACTGGAGAGGTTCTATGGGAGAAGAGTACAATGCTCAAATCAGCAATCATACTTTTGAGCTCGTCCCACCGAATCCAAACCAACATGTTATTGCGACTAAATGGATCCATACGATCAAATATAATCCTGATGGTTCTCGTCGCAGGTACAAGTCTCGGTGGGTCGCTCGTGGATTCAAACAAGAATACGGAGTTGATTATGCAGAGACGTTCAGTCCGGTCGTAAAATCACTTACTATACGGCTAATACTACAGCTTGCGGTCACGAACTCCTGGAGTATACAGCAGCTCGATGTCAACAATGCGTTCCTTCATGGCACCCTTATGGAAGAAGTCTACGTCACGCAACCTCCGGGCTTCGTCGATCCTGATAAGCCACATCATGTCTGTCGCTTGAAAAAGGCGCTTTATGGTCTCAAGCAGGCTCCCCGCGCCTGGTATCGAGAACTAAAAACTTATCTCACTGACATGGGCTGTCATAACTCACTCGCGGATACATCAGTGTTCATCTACATTCATGGATCTCACATTCTCTATGTTCTTGTCTATGTTGATGACATCATTGTCACCGGAAGCAGCCGCAACTTGTTGAATGGGTTCATCGCGGTTTTAGCTTCACGGTTCTCGCTGAAGGAACCAATGGAGTTGACATATTTTCTTGGCATAGAAGCAACCAGAACTTCGCAGGGTCTCCACCTAATGCAACACAAATATATTCTGGATCTTCTCACCAAGACAAACATGCTTACGGCCAAACCGGTTGCGACTCCAATGGCTACAACTCTGAAGCTTACGTTAAGCTCAGGCGTTCCGATTGATGACCCGCGTGAATATCGTATGGTGTTGGGCAGTCTTCAATATCTTGCCTTAACTAGGCCTGACATCGCCTACAGCGTCAACCGGCTCTCTCAGTTCATGCATAAACCCACAGACTATCACTGGCAAGCGCTCAAGAGGATTCTCCGTTACCTGGCTGGCACAGTCTCCTATGGAATTCTCTTGCGTTCTAACTCACCTCTGATGCTACATGCTTTCTCAGATGCAGATTGGGCTGGAGATAATGATGATTTCGTCTCCACAAACGCCTACATACTCTACTTGGGCTCCACCCCAATCGCATGGTCATCAAAGAAACAGTCTGGCGTCGCACGTTCCTCGACCGAAGCTGAATATCGCTCGGTTGCAAACACAGCAGCAGAAATTCGATGGGTCTGCTCACTTCTCACAGAACTCGGCGTCACTCTTCCCGCAACACCGGTGGTGTATTGTGATAATGTCGGAGCAACTTATCTCAGCGCCAACCCTGTTTTTCATTCAAGGATGAAACACCTTGCTCTTGACTTTCATTTTGTTCGGGAGAATGTGCAGTCGGGAGCTCTTCGTGTTACTCACGTCTCCACCAAGGACCAGCTAGCAGATGCCTTGACAAAGCCGTTACCAAGACCACAGTTCCTTGATCTCGTACGCAAGATTGGAGTTCGACCACTCCCTCCATCTTGAGGGGGCGTGTAGACAATATATGGAAAGGACACTTGTGTAATTATGTTGTAGCTAGAAACCCTTGTATAGCTAACTATATATTCTGAAATCACGTCATCTAATAAGATCATTCAGTCTCTTAACCTATACTTACCACAAACACATGGGAGCAATTAAGATTGAGGAAAGACAGAGTTGATTGGTCTAATATGTGGTTCTCACAATGTGTGCTAAGATACCTTTCGCGCTTGCTACAAGAAACATGTTAGAGCATCATTATCCCAAAGACTCAAAATGAATCTCTTAATATTTTTTTAATAGTATTAGTAGTAAATGTGAAGTTAAGAGACATATTTAAGAGACCCAACGTTTGAAGTCCTCCAATGCAAGTCTCTTATTTATGAGTTCTAAAAAAAAATAAAAAATTTGTGAAACACAATCTAGCAAAATTGTGTACTGATGAATCATATTTACCTGATTCCATAAGGAGTTGTTAAAGACGTCAGCTTCAAGGAGCTCTTGGCAGTAATCAAGCTCATTCTCCCATCCACCTAATGCTTGTAGTGCCCACTGCAGATTGTTTCCCAACATAACATAAAGCAAAGAAGATAACAAACATAGTGAATGCTTTAAACAAGTTCTTGAGATCACCAACCGGCCTATGTGACTAAGTCAAGTTCCTTTCCTGCAAAGTCAGGATCCAGTTTCCCTGCAACCCATCTCCGATGATGCCTATAACAAAACCAAAAAAAAAAACAAAGCAGAACCATTGATCATCTCTGCAACCCAAGTCAATGATCCTACTACAAGACATAAACATGTGACAACCATAAGAAGCAGAAAAAAATACATGTGAGAGATGGAAGTGGAAGTGTACCTGTCATGAAATAAAGAGATGGAAGTGGACATCTTTAAACCTGCGTTTCTACTACAATAAGACTAGAGATAAACATTGATTTCATCAAGAAGCTAAATCAAAACATAGATGAACCTTCTTAGAGAAAACCAATACAAGAGATTGCTCATGTAATCTCTATCTTCATCATATCATACAGTGGATTTGTCAAACCGTTTTTTCTTCAAATATCACATACGTTTTTATTAATGATTTTAACTTAAATCAACAATTTAAAGAAAAAAAGCCAGAAAATTTCCATAAACCAATTACCTTTTATCCTAGTTCTCTACCTTTAGAAATCAAATCATACGAGGATTGTAAGAATCCAAACCCTAGATCTTGAATCAAACTGTTCTCCAGATCTAATTGGACTCGTTTCACCATTGGAGGCTCCGATTCAGTTGATGCAAGGCGGGAGCCAATTCCTGCTTACAAACCAATAAGGCAAAAGCACCTATGTGGTTGTGTCAGCCAATCAGTCCCGACCTGCATCAAGCGGATCCGAGCCCGATCAAACAGAGACAAGATTCGAGGAGAGATGACCAGAGACAGTCGGTTTCGTCGAGGAGTCAAGAGATAAGGAGAGAAGAGCATCCGTCGAGAGAGAGAAGAGAAACGTGAATTTATGACGCGTGTCCCAAAAAACCGTCTCTTATTCACCATAATTAAGTGACGTCTCTTGTTTAATTGAGCAATTTTCCTTTTTTTTTTAAAGCTAAAAACACTAAATACGGGCCTAAAAGACCGCGATGAAGGTGCTCTTAGTTACCCTCCAGAGATCGTATATAGAAGCATGCGGATGCATGTATCAAGCATGTGTGTATGTTTTGCAGCGACCTTGATGAAACATGGGATTTTTTCTATACTTAAGGGTCGGAGGTAGCCTTTTTTCATCTATGGTAAGTAACACCAGACTGTACTAGAGTGAGAACGTGAAACCTAGTAATCGGTGTAACTAAATCATATATTATTCTGGAAAAGATAAAATGTAAATTGAATATTAATCTCTCTCACTTTATATAATGTGAGTAAACCGTAAGTGTTCTTAGAACATGATTAATCCCGGTCTTTTAATCGGGAGTTCTTAACTCATGATTTGACACTTTTTTTTTATATTTTTGGCTAAGAAACGACTCTTATATCTCTTATTTAAGAGATGATTTTTAGTTTTTCATGTTTAAAATCTAAAAAAAGCTAAAAACTATCTCTTAGCCGAAACTAAAAGTCTCAGTTTAGAGATCGGGATTAATCATGGTCTTAGTATTATAAATAACAAAACAATGGTTTTTTTTTTTTTTGGTAAAATGTTAAATTTATATTAGAATGGAAAAGGGTTTATGTACAAAAGAATCATATGAATAAGAGAATAAGAGAAAACTATCTGTCAGCTAGTGACCCCTAAACCATCTCTGAAGTAACCCTTGAAGCTTGGAGGTTTCATAATATCTCGTAGACATGATTCTGCTCCGAACTGTTTTATCAATGAGAGCAGCCATCTGAGTAGCTGACTTTGTCTTCCCTTTGTGCCTCCTTTCATTCCTCTCTCTCTCCACAGGTAATAGATAGAGGTTTGGAACACCAACCTGAGAAGTATAAAGGTCAATCTGTCATATTTATGTTCCATCAACCTAGCCAGAGTTGCGTCCCAGTCTGGATCAGCATCAGTTTCCAGCAGATCACCTACCACCGCCAGCCAAACAGTAAAGGTGTACGGACAGGCGAAAAATAAGTGGTCCCTAGTCTCAGACGGCTCTCCACAGAACATACATCCTTGTGTTACTCCCCAACTCGCCATTCTTGCTCCTGTTGCAAGCATGCCTCTGATCGTCAGCCAAGCAATGAACGGAACCTTGGTACACCTTGCGCAAACCAGATCACCGTACTCCATATCTTCTTTTCCTTATGCATACGGATCTGTTCCCAGGCTTTTGTGGCTCAGAAACATGTTGTGTATTCCTCATCACCCAAACGCCACAAAGTCCTATCCTCCCCTCTGTCAGCCGTTGGAGCGGTAAGACGGCAGATACTTGAGATTAGCTGTTGCAGATTGTGGTCTCTGCATCTCCTAAAGTTCCAACCTTCCAAATTAACAGTGTCTGCCACCATTGCGTTGCGCCCAACTCCAAGCCTTTGGGGTCCATTGTACCCAATGAAATCAATAAGCCTGCCTTGGGGAAGTCAGTAATCCGACCAGAAAGAAGTACTTTGACCATTTTTTATTTTCACTCGAATAAACTGAGCTGCCAGCGGCCTCATCCTAAGGAGGTTGATTTTGTCTTGTCTTTTTGTTGAGCTCGAGTTCTTTCTCTAGCATAATATTAAAACTCATTTGATTTTTATTTCCTTTGTTTTCTTCTTTTCATTAACCTAATATTTTGATCATTCTCGATCAAAATTCTATTTTATCTTTGTGTGTCAAATCACCAAGAATCAATAATAGTATTTATTCGCAATGGTGGATCTAGAAGTTATTTTACCTGGAGCAAAATTTTAATATGAGTGTATAGTTTGAAATATCATCAGAGGAATTATGAAAAAATGGTATACAATTACATGAAATTTTCAAATATCATAGGGGGCAACTGACTCACCCAAAATGGGCATAGCTCTGCCACTGCTTGTTCGGAGCTTTGGATCTTTAATAGTGGTGATAGTTCTAAGTCTACATTTTGAATAAACAAAGCAACATTGTCATCTCAAAGAATGTCCTTTACTCTAATGGTGATCGTTCTAAGTCTACATTTTGAATAAACAAAGCAACATTGTCATCCTATAGAGACACATTTTCTTTATAGTAATAGATATTTTTTATTAAACTAATCATAAAGCTAATTAAAATGTACAATTACTATTTTCATTTCTTTAATTAAATAATATGAGTAATAAATATATGAAAATTTATGATTTTAATAATAAAGATTCAATAACAATTTTTATCTCCTCCATCATTTTTCTTAATTCAATATTATTAAACTAAATTAAATAATCAAATTAATTATAAAATTAAAATTTAGATTTTTTCTATACGTTATATTTTGAAATTTTAAAAACGACTATAAATTATTAAAACTGTTAAAATTCTTATGTTAAAAATTTATGATCAATAGTTTAACATTTTTATTTAAAAAAATATACATGACCTTAAAATCATATAAGTAAAAAAAATCTTATTTAATAGAATACTAGATTATGATCCGCCCTTTAAAGGACATGTATATTTTTGTTTCACATTTTTTAGGAATTTAATTTTCATATTTCGTGTGTGTTTTAGTCATATTGTATCTTTTCTTGTAATCATATTTGTTTAAAATATTATATTTTAAATGATTAGTAAGAAGTTTTAATAATTATATTAAAATAATTAGACTAAACATGTATCGATAGGTCATGTTCATGTTTTAATAAAATATATTTTAACTATATACCATATAAGAATACATAAATATTTTAATTTCAAAATTTGGAATAAATTTCGAGAACATTTATAAATTATAAACTTATTAAAATTTTGTTATCAATGTTTTAAAAAAATTATAGTAAAAAGATACTAATTATCATAAATTGTTTTGATTATGAAGTTTCACTTAATAGATATCTATATTAAAATATAATATATGTTAGTATGATTTAATTTAATTATATACAAAATAGATAAATATGGTTATCTATATTTACTTACCATAAAGTGATAGTAAATAAAAAGAGTGATTTTCTGATTTATATGTTTGCACCAATTTAATTATATACTTAATAATTCATGTTTTTCTACTATTTAATATATTTGTCATTACATAATATAAGAACATAAAATAAATAATAAAATATTAAATAATTTGTATATACAGTGTTTATCCTCCATAATATTCAGCATGTATATATTTGTGACATATTCTTAAATACAAAAGTGTATAGTAGAATTTATAATTACCAAATATAATTATTTTTATAAATTTATTCCGGGTGCAGGTTATCACCCGATAAACATTTATTTTTTTCAATAAATTGTTTTGATGAATCAAATATAATTGATTTTTGGTTTTGTTTGCCTAAATCTTTGTAACTTAGGTTTTACTTTTTCTATGGTGAGCACTGTTTCGACGCATTCCCGATGTTTGATTATATTTAGTGGAATATAGAAAACAAATTGTATTTGTCATAGAATGTAACTAAAACTCATAAACTACCCTGCAGTGTAAAAAACTCTAATATACAAGCCGGTGAAACCTATCTCACTATCTTCTCAAAATTTCTTTCTGCTACTCTAAATTCTTTCTGAAACAATAGCTGCATTTACTGTAAAAAAAGGTTTTTTGAGGTGAATAAATTTAGAATTAATTCAAAACAACAATAATAATACATATATATATATAATATTTATATTAGAAATAATTACATGTTTTCTTTTTCTTTAATTTATGTATTATTAACATATTTTTCTTTTTCTTTATATTTATTAAATATTATTATGACATAGGTTGGTACTTGGTACTTAAACCTAAAAGGGGGACATCTAGGGAAGAGGTTCGAGTTACGTTTTACTTTTCACCAAATCCCAGTCTCGATTTTCTGGAGTTTTAGAGATGAACAAAGGAAGAATGAATCTGAAACAAGTGGATTTCAAGCTTAAGCAATGTCAGAGTATTGCCCAGGTCGTCTCTTCCGACCAAATTGAGGTACTTTTTTTTTGTGTTCTCTCGATTGGTTGGCTTAATTGGTCGTCTCTTCCGACCAATTCATAGAGTTTCCAATTGATTTGTTCTTAACTGCCGATTTATTTGCAGATAATGGAGGCAAAAGTAGACAACTCATCAACATTGTTTAAACTGAAGAAAAGAAGATCAAGTCCTTTGATAATGGGCTCTTTTTTGGGTCTAGCTCTCACCCAACAAAACAGAATAAAAAGAAGAAGAAGAACAAAAAAAACAACCAGAATAACAAGAAGAAGCAGAGATACGTCCGAGATTCCTCTGGATCTATTGATTGAGATTCTTTGTAGACTGCCAGGAAAGTACTTGGCGAGGTTCAAGTGCGTCTCAAAGCAGTGGTCATCCCTCATCTCTCCTCGATATTTTTGCGAGCTTTTATTTACCACCACACGAGGAAAACAACAACCACATCTGTACATGTGTTTGGTGGATGACGACGAGAAAAGTGCACTGCTGTCCATGTCAGCAACGTCTCCAGACAACACTTGTTTTGTGGTCGACCAAGATTTGAGCATCCCAGCGATGGGAGGCTACTTCTTGAATATTTTCCACGGCTTGATCTGTTTCACAGTGAGAAAAAAGGCTTGTGTATACAACCCCAGCACAGGACATCGCTTGACCTTACCCATGATAAAACCCGACATCAGAGCCGATCGAGGTCAGGTTATGTATATTAAGCGGCACTATATGGGATACGACCCTGTTGATAATAAACACAAACTATTATGCACAATTGTTATGTACCGCGACCGTTTGTTTAATCTGAAATCAGAGCACTGGGTGTTCGTGCTAGAAGCTGGAGGTTCTTGGAAAAAGGTTGTTCCCCATGAGATTTATCGTCCTCATGCCCCATTCGCAGTTGGACAGTACTGTATCAGTGCATCAGTAGTACATTATCTGGCGTGGCATGATATGTACACTTGCGCGATTGTGAGTTTCGACTTCAGGTCTGAAGAGTTAACTACCATCATAGCACCTGATGATGTCAGGGCTAATATGTCCATTCCTGCACTTGAGATGAAGGCAGATCTTATAGAGTATGGTGGAAAAGTAGCTATTTTTGAACATAGCAACCTAAAAATTGAGGGTATGGTGGTATTATGGGTATTGGAAGATGCTGAGAAAAAGGAATGGTCCAAGAGGAGTCTGGTTTTGCAGCCTTGTCAGAGGCATTTAGTCCAGTACACTGAGTTTATTGTAAAAGGCACAACTCGAGACGGCAAGGTTATCTTGGCACCCTTTGAGATGCATTATGGGTTCTATATTTTGTGTTATGATTTGGGAAGTAATGGCTTGAGTAAGGTCGATATCAAAGGAGTACCACACCGTTGGTTTGACAAAGAATGCTATTTTGACTTGAGGTTGATGGATGAGAATGAGAGCCTCTTCTACTTGGAAACTTGAGCACTAGATTTTTTTACTATATATTTTTGTTTTGAATAAATTTTGGCATTAGAATAAATATAACTAATATGCCAATAAAAACCATATAGTTTTCCCTTTTTAATCTCTTTTAGCATATTTAATTTAATTCAATAATCCTTGTTATCTTTGTACTTGTTATCTTTGTACGCCTGAACTTACTTAAAGGAGAACAAATTAAGATTTTCACTATATTTTTGTTATATCTCTTTTCTGATATCATTAATTATCTCCATCGATTCTCAGTTGTAAATGTGGGCAAGAAACTGAACCCAGTTGTAAAGAGGAGTCTGGTTTTGCAGCCTTGTCAGAGGCATTTTAGTCCAGGACACTGAGTTAATCTTAAAAGGCACAACTCGAGACGGCAAAGTTATCTTGGCACCTTTTGAGATGCATTATGCGTTTCTATATTTTGTGCTATGATTTGGGAAGCAATGACTTGAGGAAGGTCGATATTAAAGGAGTACCACACCGTTGGTTTGACAAAGAGTGCTATTTTGATTTGAGGTTGATGGATGAGAATGATTTGAGGTTGGTTTGAGTACCACACTGGCTTTTTATTACTTTGTTTGTCTTTCTCAAACCGAGCTACTTGCTCTTGATTCTTGTTTCGTTCAGACTAGTCTCTTATTTAAATGTTTTGCTTCACCAACAGTTCAATCTTAATGAGCACTGAAAAAGTTAAATGGTGTTTGTCACTGGTGATTTCACTGGGCTTGGATTCGTATTTTACTTTCATTTTTTTGTTTAATCAAACTTTCGTTTTTGTTGGTTCATTGTTTGCTTTGATGTTTTTTCTCCCATGAACTTCGTGGTCCTTAGAATTTTGGTCAGTATTTGTAACAAAAATGAAATAAAGCCTCTTCACTTTGGCTACAGAAGAATAATCAATGTGTCATCAAAGTCATAATTAAGTTCATTATTTCTCAGTGTCCGAATAGAAAGAAGTAATCTCATCGGTGAATGGTGATTCACAACCAGATGATACATTGAAGGATCCAAGAGCTTACTGCTCTCTCGTGGACAGTAGTGGCCCTGATACCAAACGATAGAAGCCTGAGCTTCCGGCCTATAGCAAATATGTATATAGTTTATCGGCCTTTTTTTTGTTAACATTTGTCTACAGCATAATGGTTAAGACGTTTGGTAGTGACTTTGGGGTAACGAATTCGAAATCTATATCCTCCAAATTCTATTTTTTTTTTTCACATATTTATAAATGGACTTTAGTTTCTGTTGGGCTTCCGGCCTTCATATTAATTGGACCGGCACGAGTTGTGGATCGTGGTCTCGAGCGAGTGGAAGAGTTTAGAGGGAAAATGACGACGAACAATATTATCAAATTTTGTTATTCTAATACATGAAAGTTATTTACGAAGACATTACACATCCAAACAAAAATTAATAATATTTCCTACATTTTAATGTGATATGTCGTTAACCTATTCTATTTGACTCAAACCCCTTAATAGTATCCCTAGCATTCTGCCTAGATATCTTCTTCAGTGCATATTGTGTTGCAGTGAAAATGTTGATGTACGTAATAACTTTATCATGTTTTTCACCACCTACATAAACAAGATTCACCGGCTTTTTCTTATTCCCTCTTATCAGCGGTTTCTTCTCAGCAGCAAGGAGGCTTCGTCTCCGTTGAAAATGGAGAGGAAGTTTGGATCGGGCTCGTCTTCTCGGTTTTAGGAATCCTAAACATCATTTCTAACAACAACATTATACTTTCACCTCTTTCACTTTATATGTTCGCACTTATAACACATTCATAAAGTTGTTCTAATGCTACCTTAATTACCAATACTCGATCGGCGCTAAACATTTACCCTCGATGAAATGATGAAATCTACTACTAGGGCTGGGCAAATAAACCGAATCCGAAAATCCGAACCGAATCCGATCCGATAAAAATGAATCCGATCCGAACCCGACATAAATACCGAATGGATCTTGTTTTTTGGTATTTTGGGTTATGAGTATTATCCGAACCGAACCCGAATTTAAATGGATATCCGATAGAACCCGAAACATTCAAAACCCTAGAAAGGTCTTATACCAAATATGATCTCAATTCCTAATATGTGTTCAAAATACATTAAGATATATTGAACATCTAAAATATTTATGTATTACATAAATATTGATGGTTCTATTATATGAAGGTTGATGGTTAAAGGTGACTGTTAAATTTTGAAATATTTAGATTTAGATTTTGTTTTCATTAAACAATGTTTCTCATTTCATGAGGTCGTGGTTTTCATTTTATGATTTTATTTATTTAGTTTTCTTTTATCAATAAATATGTTTTCCTTTCGTTTAATTTTGAATGATCATGGTTGATGTTCGTTTCTTAATTTTAAATCGATTTTACTTATGTTTTAGTTACAAAGAGGTACAAATTAGGTATTTGAAACCAAAACAAACCAATTTTACTTAGGTTTTGGTTACAAAATAGGTACAAATCAGATATTTTTAAACCGAAAAACCGATTACGACCCGAACCCGAAAATACATTGGGTTGTACCGGTTCTTTGAAGATTTACTAACCCCGACCCGAACCCGATAGAACCCGAACCGGTACCGAACCGAACTTTCAAATAATCCGAATGGGGCTGATTTTGATAAACCCGAAAAACCGAAACCCGATTGGATAAAACCGAAACCCGATTGGGACTCCGAATGCCCATGCCTATCTACTACCATCTCTTAAGGTGATCTCTCGTTTCTTGATCAACAACATATACTTAAAAGCAGCACAAATTGGAAAGACATTCTATAACTCCCATGATAGAGCGTAATACAATAATAATCTGCACATTCCTACTTGCTTACTAATTTCAGAGATTCATAATGTATGCTTTTTAGAGTAAAAAACTCTAAGACACACAAATAGACGTTTCTTTGAACAACAAGTCCAAAACTTGAAAGATGCTCGACACAAATTATTCAAACTTTTAACAGAGAGTCAGACCAATTTGAAGTTTTTCTTCTTTTCGTTCATGTAAATAATTACTGAAACTAAATAAAAAACAATGTTTGCTTAAACACCTAATTTTAAAAACAACTAGATATGGATCTGCCCGGTCACTATCTTTTCATTTTCTTAAAAAGACATAGTATTTTTTTTGAAATTCAAAGAATAACAATTCAAATCGTTTATTCAATTTCATATACTATTTTAAAATATGTAGGAAAATTAATCATTTTAAATATTATCATATTATATTCATTTTATCGGGTCAACAATTGTCAGTGAAGGTTTATTAGTGGTTTTGGGTTTTAAAAGGTTTAATTGTGTATTTAAATTACGTATTTTTAGTTAAATCTAAAACTGATTATATGGTCACCTTATTTAGCGATTTTTTCACGTATTCGGATTGGATAAGAAAACACTAAAAATCAAACAATATAAATGTATAAGGTTACAAAATTTTAAAACGCATAAACTTATAAATACCAAATATTTTTTTTCTAATAAATTCCGCGTTTTTAAAGATTTGGTCAAATGTAGTTTACAGTTGAACATGATATTTATAGTTTGCAATAATTCAACCCAGTTATATTTATATGCTATCTATGAGTAGTATGTAAACTGTATACTAACATTTATTTTTTATTTTTTGAAAGCAAGTATACTAACATTTATGAACGTTTGAACATAAAACTTTGTTAAATTAATAGATTCTGGTTTTATACTGTAAAATCAGAATGTTGTAGTGTTTCTGCTTTTATAAGATAGATAATTCATAGCTTCATAAATATTTGTTCATAAAAATAATAACATTCATAATTATAGTCAGTGAATTTGGAACAATAAATATTTAAAATTTTACAATATGTTAGGCTTTAAGTGATGAACGGTTCAATCTCTAGGAATAACTATTAAGCAACTATAACATGTGATAATAAAGATACTTAGCAATTAATTTTCATTTGCAGAGTAGCATAATATGCCCAAAAATACTAATATTCTAAGTAGTTTTAGCAAAAAATGAAATTGTTTCACAATATAAGTAGTTTACGTATTTTAACATAGATTAGTAAATAAAAAAAATTATTGATTAGTACTTCATAGATGAACTTAAGTATTATTCTATTATGTTGACTATTTAGAAGCGAAGAACAAAATCACATTTATAGATGGTTATATAGGTAAAGTAGATCTGCTTTTGGCTCCGGCGTACGGCCGGCGCGTTAGCGTCCGTGCCGTCGCCGGAGACCTTCATCCTTCTGATTTTGTCTAGTCGCCCTCCTCTTATTCGTCTCCTTGTCATGACGGTCTTGTCGAAGCTCTGTCTCAGGCTTAACTGTCGCCGTTTACTCGGGGAGTACACCGACAGTGGTGGTTCTGTGGATGGAGTGACGACGCTGTCATGTGGAAGACGAGGCGTGGAGAAATCTGTTCGTCGTCTTTAGGGTTTTTTTCCGGGAGGCGGAGGCTTTACTAGCTCCGTCGCCGCCGGCTCTGGTTACCGGGAGGAGGAAGCTTCTTCAGCTTCTCTGTCGCCGGTTCTTGTTCCCGGGGAGTGAAGGCTTCCACAGTCTTACGCCGCCGGTCCTTAGTATCTCTATTTTCATTTGTCGGTTAGGGTTTGTGGTCCGTTCTTGGATCGGGATTGTGGCTTCGCTTGTGGTTATACGGCTCGCGGTTGTGCGGAGATGGATGAGGCTCTCCTAAGTAAAGAAAAGCGTGGAAGCTAAGAGATGGTTTCGGTTGGAGGCTCGCCGGTATTTCGAGGAGATCCGACGTTACAAGTTGAGATGAGGTGGAGACGGCGGCGGTTCGTAGAAGAGGCGGTCAAGTCGAGGCAGATCGGACGAGTGGAGTCCCGAGGTGAAGATCGCAAACGCGATTGGGCCTCCTTGACGCGTGGGCCTGCTTGAACCCGTCTGGTTCCGTTTGGTTTGGGGCATAGGCCCGTTTGGTTTGGTCTTGTGGGCTCTGGTTTGTGGGCTTTAAGCTTTGTACCTTTTGGTTTGAGACTTTGTAATTTCTGGGCTCGGTCCGTTTGATTATTATTATAAATTCCTTGACGGAAAAAAAAAAAGATGGTTATATAGGTAGGTCAAGTCAATCACATCCTATTTTTTAACTTGGCTTAAATGCAACTCAATGGTTAAATATTGAATACTCAATTCCAATAAATATGCAAAACTCTTAGAGTACTTCCAACGGAAGTTATCAGTTGGAGTTCTCTGACACGGAAGGTTTAAAAATAAAAGCAAAATAGGAAAGAGAAATTCAAGAAGTTCTTAAAACTATAACTGCAAGAACCGAATCAGAAAGAAACAGTAAATCCATCTGTTTAACAATTAATGGTCAACTAGATTTTGACCCGTCCTTTTATTTTTTATTTTAAATTTAACTTTTGATATTTGTTTTTTCTTTCTGATTATATTTGTATTTTTTGTAATTTTATTTGTGTATAAATTTTAATCAAAATGTATTTTATTAAATAATAGCAATTTAAAAATTAGTCTGGTATACACACGGTTAAGGCTGGATTACGGTCAAACTTGCCCGCTGACCCGCCAATCCACGGGGTTTAAATTTTGTTTTTGGTTAAAAAATATGACCCGTACAACCCGAAAACAAATAATTTTGTATCTGCATCCGTTCCGCTTAATTTTGTGGTTATCCTCGGGTTATATACATATTTTAAAAATCATTATTTTATTTAATTACTATAAAGTATATATAATAAAAAAATATACATTATTTAAATTTTAAATTATTATTTTTCAATTTCTGTATTTTAAAATACTTGGACCAAAAAATAATTAGTTAGTGAAAGGGTCCAACAATTTTTTAAGCAGATTTTTTTTTAATGATTCTCTTTTAGTAGTATAGATATAATTTGTTTAGATACATATTTGAAAGAAAATGAATCAATTTTCAAAAATTTGTTAGATTGTTTGTGTAGATATTTGAAGAATTAACTTTTAAAAATTAATATTCAAAAATTAATATTCAAAAATTAATATTTTTTGTAATGATTCCCTGATCTAAGGTTTTCTCTCTATAACTGCTATAATCCCGACAAAACAGTGAAACACCCACATTGGAAATCCACAATTACTTACTGCTTATGCTCTATGCGAAATTTCTTTGATAGAAATTTAGGATCAAACATATTTCGACAACAAACCACAAACTCATTGTTGCAACCGATTATTAAAGAGAGATGTGGCGGTTTCATCCGTAAATCAAATTTGGAAACAGTTTAATTTAAAAGGTATATTTAGTTGTAATAATAGTTGGACCCAACTTCATATCAATAGGTCATGCTGCAGATTTAATAGTATTGATTGATATAACCAATAGATAACCACAAAATTAAGCGGAGTGGGTGCAGGTACCAAATTATTTGTTTGCGAGTTGTGCCGGTCATATTTTTTTAACCAAAACAAAATTGAAAATCCGCGGGTTGGCGGGTCAGCGGGCGAGTTCGACCTGCAACCCATCCTTAACCGTACGTATACCGGATCAATTTTTAAATTGCTATTACTTAATAAAATATATTTTGATTAAAATTTATACACGAATATGATTAAAAAAATACAAATATAATCAGAAAAAAAATATATATATATTTGATATTTTGTATGATCTATATACTCGAACAGTTCTTAAATTATTATATTCGAAAATTAATATCAAACTCAACCCGCAACTAAAACCGAATAATTTTTTTGAAAAATGTTTAAAGAAATACTCCCTCCGTTTTGTTTTATATGACGTGTTGGAAGAATTTTTTTGTATCAGTTTATTTGACGTTCTCAAAAACCAAGGTAAATTATAGTGTTAAATGACTCTATTTGCCCTGCATTTATTATAGATTACATGTTCTCCACGATAAGAAGAAGTCAATTAGTGAAGGATAGAAAAGATATTAGATGAGTGTCTTAATCTCCGTGCAAATCAGTAAAACGTCATATAAAGAAAAACAGAGGGAGTATTGTTTAACATATTCTGTTATATATATATAGTTGGGTTAAAATGGTATTCACTAACTTTAAGTAGAATCACATTTAATAAATATTTTTTATTCGAATAACCTATTTAAAACCCGTTAAACTAAATGAGTTTATATGAATATTTATTTCTATTAAAAATTCACTTAAACCGGTTAAACTCCGTCTATAGTTTAAATAAAATCCCAGATTTAAAGTATAAAGTTATGTGCTTTGGATGTAATTAGTTAAAATCTGAACATATGAATTTACGGTTACAAAAGAAAATAAAGAGTCGTGTGTTTTGCATTTAGGAAGTAAGAGATTGGGTCTAAGTTTATATATGTAATGATACAGGGTATATAGATCGGAAGAAAAGAAACCTACAAATATGTTTGTTTTTAAAAGGATGTTCAAAAAGAAAAGTTGTTTTTGTGATAATCGTATAACGTGTATACAGAGAAAAATGGATTCCGCATAGTTTGCAAGTAAACTGGCAGTTAATTTGTAAGTAAACTGGCAGTTACAATCGAATAATCTATGTTAATGGCAGTTAATTATTAAAAAATGTGGTTATAATTAATTGGACATAACTTATTATCAATTGGACATGTTGAAGAATTAATAGAATATATCTTAATCTATTAAAAGAAAAGTACAAACAGAATATACTCCTCAGTTTTTCTCTATAATTACGAGAGATTGCCATTAGCATATAATACACATCTGTTTAACTAAACTTTTTTTTTTGGTGGACGCCCATGTAATAAGATCAAGTGGTAGTCGGTCTTGAGATGTTCGCAAGAGACGCTCTGTCCGGCTGGATCTGATCTATATGGGAAAAAAACACCACTAATTCTCGTCTTTTTGGCGAGAGAATCTGCCTGTTTAACTAAACTAAATGAAATAAATCATTTTTGTCAACCTTATATCACGGTTGTTTAACTAAATTAAATGAAATAAATCATTTTTGTCAACCTTATATCACAGTTACATATACTCTCTTTATTATTATTTTCCTAACATCAAGTGATATCTTACCTTCACATATCTCAACTACAATCTAATATTTGTTATTTAGTTTTAAAAAAAAAACAAGCTTTACGTGATACCATAATATCTTAACATGTATCTATATAAGACTATAATAAGGTCCACACATAGCTCGACTTCTCCACTACTAAACAGAGTCAAAATGTCTTCAAATAGAGTGTTTATATTTGATTGATGGGACAACTAAACTTTGCCATATTCATATATAAATTTTAAAAGTCCCATTTTTAAATATTTGTGTAAAATAATTGTTACAATATTGTCATTTTATACAAATATTCACCAAAAAATTATAATATATTTTGTTTTTAATTTTAAAATAAAACATCAGTTTAAGTAAAATAATTAAATTACAGTATCCCTATTTTAAAATATGATTTATTACAAAAAAAATTAAAAACATTTAAGTGATAAAACTAAAATCAACTTTTAAATTTTATAAAAATGATTTCTATAAATAATAAAAAATTAATAGATTAAATAATATTCACATAAATGTAATTCAGAAATAATTTTATTTAACATACAAGTTATTTAATATATTTATTTGATTATGTCAATATCCAAAACCAAATAAGTAACCGACATAACTTATAAATATTTAAAAACGTCAATATGTATAGATCGAACAAGTAGTTCAGACAACAAGATCTATATCACTTATTTATAGATCAAACAACAATAAAATGTCTATATTACTTATGAACAAAGTAAAATATATACAAATATATCTTAACCAAAAACAATTATAAATGTTAAAATTTATGTTACAGATTAAAATAACACCCGCACGGGTGTGCGGGTTAAAAGTCTAGTTATTCAGTTAAAGTTTAAATTTAAATACAAAACTAATTTAAATTAAACATATTAATACTTTATTAATAAAAACCCCACGTTGACAGCCAGGCCTTGGCTATGTGCTTTTTGAGCAAGCCGGTACTGTTGAAATCGTCGAGGTGAATTTGATAGGCCTAAATTGTTTCGTTTATGTTCATCATGCATTGCTTAAGTTCATGTATGTTCTGTGCATTGCAATTTGCATCCTTTGTGAGTCTAATGGATGAGAGAAAAGTAAAGTTCTTGACTTTTAAATGTTTGGAGCATCTCTGGTTTTGATCAAAGTTATTTTGCAGTGTTCAGAATCGTGTGGATTGAATTGATATATGTCGACTTACAGAACAAGATGGAATTATCATACTTGAGTATATTTATATAGTTGATGTTATTCTTACACTTGTTTAGTGAAAGAGAGAGCATTTGCTAATACTAACTGGTTCTTTGAATTCTTCTGGTTGAAGGTTATATACAACAGGGAAACCAACCAGAGTCGTGGGTTTGGATTTGTGACAATGAGTACGGTGGAAGAAGCTGAAGCAGCTATTGAGAAGTTCAATTGTTATGTGAGTTCATATATGTGTATCAATCATTTGTGAACTATTAGCATGTATTGGTGGAGGGTGTGAGAATTAAGAATTGTATGAGAGATTAGATGAGAGTTTGTTGAGTTTAGTTGAGAGTTAATCAAAAGAGAGAATTGTGTGAAACATATTGCGAGAGAGAGAATGAGAAGGATGTAATGTAATTCCTTGATTTACTTTGGTTCAGATACAAGTCTATAAATAGACTAAGACAAACATTAAACAAAGACAAGTTGTGAAGCATAAAGGAATAAACAAATAGGGGTCTGAACTGTGCAGGGCTCGTTCAGCATGGCGAGATAGGGACAGGTGATAAACGGCTCTCTTCTCCTTAACTTCACCCGTGACTCTTTCTCCTTCAACTCCAACGTCTCTTTGATCCCTTGTCGACATTCCCATATGTTTAAACCAACTTGAAGCTGCCTTCCTTCTCAAGTAGACCAGTGACTTGTCTTCTAGGGTAAGTTAGGTCACACTTGACCTAACTGTACGGACAAGCTCACGTGCTCTTTCTTGATCACTACGGTTGCTTTACTTCTTCTTTGTCATCATACTTGTCTTGTTTATTGCTTCATCTCAACACTCCCCCTCAAGCTTGACCATGTGGAACAAGTCAAGCTTGGAAGATCATGAAGCATTCCCTCATTAAAACCTTGATATGCAAAACCCAGTGGGACAAAAACATATCAAGGAAAGAGTAGAACACTTCATGATGAGGGGATCACTGAGATGAAAGATCCACGAGTCCAAGCTTTGAATGGATGAACTCGCAAACTTTAGTACTAGCAGCCTTGGTGAAGATGTCAGCCAACTGATCCTCACTTCTTGTATAGCATGGTAAGATTATCCTTTGCTCTACAGCCTGCCTCACTTTATGGCAATCCACCTCAATGGGTTAGTCCTCTCATGAAACACATTGTTGGATGCTATATGTATTGCAGCTTGATTATCACAGTGCATGGTGATTGGAGATGAAGTCACTATGCCCAAGTCGTTAAGCAGGTTCCTGATCCAGATCAACTCACTGGTTAGCTTCCTCATTGCCTTATATTCAGCCTCAGCACTTGAGCATGGCACAACCTTTTGCTTCTTGCTCTTCCAAGTCACTAAGTTGCCTCCAATGAAGGTGCAATAGCCTGTAGTTGATCTCCTATCAACTCTATCTCCTGCCCAATCAGCATCACAATACCCAACGATTTCTGTGCTCTTGTTGCATCCCATCCACACTCCTTGTCCTGGCGCCTCTCTTAGATATCTTAGTATCCTCTCAACCATGTTCCAATGGTGTATCTTGGGTGCTTTCATGTGCTGGCTCACTTGATTAACTGCAAAGCATATATCTTGTCTAGTGATAGTGAGATATATAAGCTTTCCCACCATCCTTCTATAGTGCTTCACCTCTCCATATGGCTTGCTATCAATCTCCCCTTCTCGCATCACTTTGTACCCATCTTCTAGTGGAGTCTTTGCAGCTCTTCCTCCTAGATCACCAGCCTCTTTCAGTAGATCCAATGCATACTTCCTTTGAGATAGAAATAGTCCTTCCTTGGATCGGCATATCTCAATGCCTAGAAAATATTTGAGCTCTCCCAAATCCTTGATATCAAAGGATGACTTGAGATATGTCTTGGTTGCAAGTATCCCCTCCTTGTCACTGCCAGTGATGATGATATCATCCACATACACTAGGATCACAATGATTCTCCTCTTGCTGGTGAGTGTGAACAAGGTGTGATCAGCTTCTGACTTCACAAAGCCTCTCCCATTGAATGTGGTGCTTAGCTTGTGATACCAGGCTCTTGGTGATTGCTTCAGACCATAGATAGCTTTCTTCAATCTGAGAACATTGCCCGGCTTCACTAAATGTTCAAGACCAGGAGGTGGCTTCATGTAAACTTCATCTTCCAACTCTCCTTGTAAGAATGCATTCTTCACATCCATCTGCCATAGATCCCACTCTAAGTTGACTGCTAAGGATAGGACTATCTTTATGGTGTGTAGTTTTGCAACTGGCGCAAAAGTATCAAGGTAATCCTCTCCATAGGTTTGAGTGAAGCCTCTTGCTACCAACCTTGTCTTACGCCTTTCCACAGTACCATCAGCATTGTACTTGATAGTGAATATCCACCGACTAGTTACAGCTCTCTTGCCCTTTGGTAGTTCTGCCTCATACCATGTATCATTGATTATCATGGCATTTGACTCACTGCCCACTGATTCCCTCTATTCTGCATGCTCCATAGCTTCCTCATATGATCTTGGAATATACTCCTGATCCAGCTCTCCTATGAACACTACATGCTCTTGTGGGTATTGTGCTAGAAAGCCACACTGCTTGGATGGGATGAGCTACTGCTTGAGAGTTGAAGTAGACTCTGTTGTTTTTCCAGTTTGTTGCTGGCTGCCTGACTCTAGTGCTTCTTCTCAAGGTCGGTTGAGTGTTGCCTTCTTCACCACTAGGTCCTGAACTCACAGTAGGCTCCTCTTTAGTCTCTTGTGTGATGTCCTCATGCGCATGCTGTTCAGCTTGTTGCTCAGCTTGATCAGGACTTGCTGACTGCTCCTCTTGATGCTCAGCTTCATTGTCCCCCTCATGATCAAGGTGAGTAACCTCAGGAGTAGTTGCTGGTGTCACTGGTGCTTCTTCTGATATCCCGGTTGACCTCTCAACAGGTACACTGATGCCCAGACTTTCCATGACTCTTCTTAGGTTGGATGCTCTATCTGAAGCGGATTGAGATAGATTCTCTAAATCTTCCCAACTGTTTCCATCATAGTATCCTTTGGATTCCAAGAACTTGACATCTCTGGAGACTAAGATCCTCCTGGTCTCTGGTACAATGCATTTGTACCCTTTCTGATGAGGAGAATATCCAATGAACACTGCCTTTGTACTCTTGGCCGCCAACTTATCTCTTTGCTCTCCTGGAACAAAGACAAAGCAAAGGCAACCAAACACACGCATATGTTCAATAGAGGGTTTTGTGTTGTTCAATACCTCATAAGGAGATTGATCTTGTAGGATCCTGGTGGGAATCCGGTTGATCAAGTAGCATGCGGTTGTAACAGCATCACTCCAGAATCTTTTAGGCATGCTTGTATGGAACATCATGCTCCTGGCCACCTCCATAAGGTGTCTATTCTTCCTCTCAGCGACCCCATTTTGTTGTGGAGTGTAAGGGCATCTTGTTTGATGGATCATCCCATGTTTGGCTAAGTGTTGCTTGAATGCCTTGCTTGTGTATTCTCCTCCATTATCTGATCTCAAAATTTTAATCTTGGCATTGAAGTAATTAGTGACATAGTTTTGAAAATTTATGAATGCTTCTAAGACCATATCTTTTGATGGCAATAAGGTTATCCAAGTATACTTAGATTTTTCATCTATGAATGTCACAAAATATTTGTGATGTTCTCTAGATACACATGGTGCGGTCCAAACATCAGAATGAATAAGATCAAAGCAATTTTCATAAATTTTACTTGATCTAGGGAACACTGTCTTGCAATGTTTCCCTAAGATACAAGCTTCACAGTCACTTTTAAAAGAGATACTAGGCAACATGATGTTCAAAGCACGAGAATGAGGATGTCCTAATCTAGCATGCCACAATACATCTTTAGGTAAAGCTGAAACAGAATTTAAAGCATAAGATAAATCGGTTGAGGTCTTGGTGTCTTCCAGCAAGTACAAGTCTCCCTTGGTTACACCATTGCCAGGAAACCTACTAGTCTCAATATCCTGAAAGTACACTTCATTAGGCGTGAATGTAACACTGCACTTAAGATCATTAGTAACTCTTTTTACAAATAACAAATTTGAGGCAAAGCTAGGCATGTAAAGAGCCTTAGAATCTTTGTTAAACAACTTAAGATCACCTATGCCTTTAATTGGTATCTTATCCCCATTTGCAATCATAACATGTCCTAGAGCAGGAACAATGTTTTTAATTAAGGTCAGGTCACTAATCATGTGATGACTAGCTCCTGAATCTATAACTAGAGGTTTTATCAACTTAGAACTAGTTAAAGCATTCATGGAGATATCACTGATAAGTGCATGAAAAGAGGTACCAAATTTGTTACCAGAGTTATCTTTGAGGAGTTTGATGAGAGTTTCAATGTCCGAGCGCTTGATAGTCTCATCTTGGGGGTTCCTCATGGTTGAGCTGGATGCTAGAGCCTTCTCCCCTCCACTCACTGCTCCGGGTTCACCCATGTCGCCTGAATAGTTAGCTCTTGCTTCATTGTTACCGGTCCGGAACTTCTGTGGCTTCAAATGAGGATGAAGTAGCCAGCACTTGTCTTTCCCATGCCCCTTCTTCTTGCAGTGGTCACACACCCACACCTTCTTGTCTTCAGGTTTGAAGTGACCTTTGTTAGCAACACCTTCTGCTTGGTTGGCTATCACAAGGTCTTTCTTTCCTCCAAAGAGACCAACTGAGCCTTGCTCCTTTTGGATCTGAGCACACACTTCATCCAGAGATGGGAGACTAACTCCCCTCAGTATGTGCTTGATCAATTCATTGTACCTGGGGTTAAGAGAGAATAGCAAGGCAAAGACCTTATCTTGCTCTCTTCTCTCATTTAGTACATCCGGGTCAAGGGTTGCTGGTCTCAACATCTCCAGCTCTGCCCATAGAGATCTGAACTTCCCAAAGTGTTTATCAAACTCAGTATCCTCTTGACACAGGTTGTTGATAGCCCTCTTGACTTCAAACACTCGGTTAATGTTGGATACATTACCAAACACCTTTTGGAGTGTATCCCATAGTTCTTTTGAAGTCTCACAGTAGGCGTAAGACTCCAAGATTGATGCCTCAAGGCTGTGTTGGATGATAGACAAGACCAGGAGATCCTCTTGAACTCGCTTCTTGTCATCAGCTTCAGCTTGCACCACTTCTTTGCCATCATCTCCTAGGACAGTCTTCTTCTTGTTGCTCCTGCCTTCTTCGACCACCTCCCAGAGCCCTCTGCCTCCAAGAGCGGTTTTAGTTAGCCTCGCCCAATGTAGATAGTTAGCTCCCTTGAGTGTAACTGGAATGGTCACCATCCGTGAGTGTTCACTAGCAGAATCCATCAAGAGAGTTTTGTGAAAAGAAATTTAAAGATGAACTTTGCTATTTTTGGCAAATTCTGGAGGTGAAAATGAAGAACACTTCAAGAACACCAAGAACTTTACTCAAAATAGTAAGAACACTGAGAAATTGCGGAAGAGAAATAGGTCTCAAGAGCTAGAAAGCTCTGATACCATGTGAGAATTAAGAATTGTATGAGAGATTAGATGAGAGTTTGTTGAGTTTAGTTGAGAGTTAATCAAAAGAGAGAGTTGTGTGAAACATATTGCGAGAGAGAGAATGAGAAGGATGTAATGTAATTCCTTGATTTACTTTGGTTCAGATACAAGTCTATAAATAGACTAAGACAAACATTAAACAAAGACAAGTTGTGAAGCATAAAGGAATAAACAAATAGGAGTCTGAACTGTGCAGGGCTCGTTCAGCATGGCGAGATAGGGACAGGTGATAAACGGCTCTCTTCTCCTTAACTTCACCCGTGACTCTTTCTCCTTCAACTCCAACGTCTCTTTGATCCCTTGTCGACATTCCCATATGTTTAAACCAACTTGAAGCTGCCTTCCTTCTCAAGTAGACCAGTGACTTGTCTTCTAGGGTAAGTTAGGTCACACTTGACCTAACTGTATGGACAAGCTCACTTGCTCTTCCTTGATCACTACGGTTGCTTTACTTCTTCTTTGTCATCATACTTGTCTTGTTTATTGCTTCATCTCAACACTCCCCCTCAAGCTTGACCATGTGGAACAAGTCAAGCTTGGAAGATCATGAAGCATTCCCTCATTAAAACCTTGATATGCAAAACCCAGTGGGACAAAAACATATCAAGGAAAGAGTAGAACACTTCATGATGAGGGGATCACTGAGATGAAAGATCCACGAGTCCAAGCTTTGAATGGATGAACTCGCAAACCTTAGTACTAGCAGCCTTAGTGAAGATGTCAGCCAACTGATCCTCACTTCTTGTATAGCATGGTAAGATTATCCTTTGCTCTACAGCCTGCCTCACTTTATGGCAATCCACCTCAATGTGTTTAGTCCTCTCATGAAACACATTGTTGGATGCTATATGTATTGCAGCTTGATTATCACAGTGCATGGTGATTGGAGATGAAGTCACTATGCCCAAGTCGTTAAGCAGGTTCCTGATCCAGATCAGCTCACTGGTTAGCTTCCTCATTGCCCTATATTCAGCCTCAGCACTTGAGCATGACACAACCTTTTGCTTCTTGCTCTTCCAAGTCACTAAGTTGCCTCCAATGAAGGTGCAATAGCTTGTAGTTGATCTCCTATCAACTCTATCTCCTGCCCAATCAGCATCACAATACCCAACGATTTCTGTGCTCTTGTTGCATCCCATCCACACTCCTTGTCCTGGCGCCTCTCTTAGATATCTTAGTATCCTCTCAACCATGTTCCAATGGTGTATCTTGGGTGCTTGCATGTGCTGGCTCACTTGATTAACTGCAAAGCATATATCTGGTCTAGTGATAGTGAGATATATAAGCTTTCCCACCATCTTTCTATAGTGCTTCACCTCTCCATATGGCTTGTTATTAATCTCCCCCTCTCGCATCACTTTGTACCCATCTTCTAGTGGAGTTTTTGCAGCTCTTCCTCCTAGATCACCAGCCTCTTTCAGTAGATCCAATGCATACTTCCTTTGAGATAGAAATAGTCCTTCCTTGGATCGGCATATCTCAATGCCTAGAAAATATTTGAGCTCTCCCAAATCCTTGATATCAAAGGATGACTTGAGATATGTCTTGGTTGCAAGTATCCCCTCATTGTCACTGCCAGTGATGATGATATCATCCACATACACTAGGATCACAATGATTCCCCTCTTGCTGGTGAGTGTGAACAAGGTGTGATCAGCTTCTGACTTCACAAAGCCTCTCCCATTGAGTGTGGTGCTTAGCTTGTGATACCAGACTCTTGGTGATTGCTTCAGACCATAGATAGCTTTCTTCAATCTGAGAACATTGCCCGGCTTCACTAAATGTTCAAGACCAGGAGGTGGCTTCTGTAAACTTCATCTTCCAACTCTCCTTGTAAGAATGCATTCTTCACATCCATCTGCCATAGATCCCACTCTAAGTTGACTGCTAAGGATAGGACTATCCTTATGGTGTGTAGTTTTGCAACTGGCGCAAAAGTATCAAGGTAATCCTCTCCATAGGTTTGAGACATTTTTGGCAACTGAGTTAAGTTGAGGGTTTTCTCTGTTAGCTTCTGATTTTTCTGTTTGTGAGAATATTGTTGAGCATCTGTGATGATCTTATTCATGTTTTTTTTTTTTCAGGATCTGAACGGACGGCTTTTGACAGTAAACAAGGCAGCTACCAAAGGATCAGGTCCCAAACGCCAACCACGGGTATACGAACCTGCATTCAGAGTGTATGAAGGTAACTTCCGGTGGTAATTTTAATTTTTTTGGTTCTATTCTTTGAAGCAAAGCTTGGAGTAGAGAAACACAATCTCTGTGTTGTTAATAATACTACGAACATCTTATAAAGTGTTGTTATGTTTGGTCCTTCTGCAAACATAGGTTGAAGTAAAGATTCAAGTGTGATGTATATTGAGTTTCATTGTGCATTTTTACTTGTAATGAATTTTGAAATTTTTAAGAACCCTTAACTAAGAAACTCCCATTGGACCATTCAAAATGGAATTTTTTTTAACTAAAGTTCTTAGGTTACTTTTATTAATTAAAAAGTTACTAGGTGACGATCCGCGCCTTGCGCGGAGTGAAGCATTTTATAAAAATATATGTTACATACATATAAGAATGATTGTTCGGGTTTTATTCGGCTTTGGTTCAAATCTATTCTGTTTTCAAGTTTTCGGGATCAAAGATTTCATCCACATTCAGTGTTTATAAATTTCGATTGATTTGGTTCGGATCTTTGCGGATTCAATACCTGTTCAGATAACCCTTTTAAATTATTTTAAAATATCAAAAATTTCATTTTATAAATTAAATTTCTAAAAATCTACAAACAAAATAAAATTACATGTAAACTTGAATAACATATGTCATAATACCTAAACTTAGTATATATATATTGGTTTGGTTTGAATATTTGGATAGATAATAAATAGATATTGTAAGTAATTTTAGTATTTTGAGTATACTTAAATTTATCTATTTCTGCACATTTATTTTTGACCATTTGTATATATTTTAAGTATGCTGGACAACTTAAAAGTATCTTATATATATTTTGGATATTTTAATATACATTAAATCTAAAATAATTAATATATTTAGGTATATAAACATATTTCAGATATTTCGGTTACCCAAAATATTCCAGTTCGAATTGGTTTCGGTTCTCTAAATACCAAATTTTTTAACTTGTTCGGATATTTAATCAATTCCGGTTCAGATTTAATACTATCTTCGGATTGGGTTCGCTTTAATTTTTTTTATTAAGATTTTTTTTCTTGCATACATACGTATATGTACTTACATATAAAATGCATTTATTTCATACAAAGTGTATATATATATATATATATATATATATATATACACTTTGTATGAAATAAATGCATTTTATATGTAAGTATATATAAGATACTGTAAAAATTTGTAAAACTTTTAAGACACCTAATTAATTTCAAAGTGTATACCTAAATTTTGTGTACAGTCGGATATAAAATTTAAAATCCGGTATTATATATAATATTAATTTATAGTCGTTTTAAAATTGAAAATATAACATATAAAAATATAATTTTTTTATTATATGGTTAATGTGATTGTTTAATATATTTTAATAATATAAAATCAAACAAAATAGCTAAAATACAAAAGATGTTATCAAATATTTATTATTCATAATCATTGGTTGTCATATATACGTTAATCATATTAGTTAATTCCGTAGCTTTTATTTAAAGAAAGTAAATATTATTCTCCGTTAAGTTAACTCTCATTTATGCAATTGTTACTCTTATCGACATTATATCATATTATATCATATAATATTGTATTGAATGATTCTGTGGAGAAATAAAAATCGAATTGGACCTCCTTCTTTTTTTCAATTTCATTGTATGATGTCACATATAATTAACTGACAAATGAGTTTTTTTTTTTAATTACTACAAAATTGAGGTTACTATTTTTCAAATGTTCCTCCTTTAATATATAGGAGATGTATTAATCAAATATTATGATCGTAAAACAAATATTGAAAAGATTTCAATTAGCTGTGTGGTTATTTTATGTGCTAAGATTAACATATGTTTTATATAATTAACACTATTGATTATTCAAAATGTTTTACATAATATTGTAAATTAAAATAAAAAATGTTTAATATAAATTAGGTTAATCTTATTATAATATAAGTTCTCGGTTATATACCCATTAAAACAATATAAATTAATTAATATCCGAATAATAGCTTACGCCTAATTCAATTTAAAAGTCGTACAACTAACTTATTGAAAAAAAAATCATCTATTTTCCCCTCATGCATTTGTCGGCACCGATATTTTCCATTTTCTTGTCGACATAACTCTGTTCTTAAGATAACTAAACTCCATTATAAAAATGATGCATAACTCATTTTTTTCTAATACAAAGAATGGTCTAAGTATAAATATGTATTATAAAAACCAACTTTAAACTAAAAAGATGATAAAAAATATGTTAAAAGATCTTCAAGACTTCAGAATTCGATGATTGGAATCCTGCATGACATAAATTCAAATTATTAGGTAAAACCATTTTTTATATATACTACTCATATAAAATAACCAACTTATTAGAATAATCGCTTACTACGATTTGAAGAACTGAATCCCTCAGATGTCAATATCAAATGGAATTTCAGAAACACGTTTTAACTTTGTAACATAATTTAAGCAACCGATAAAGTGATATCAACAATAAATAGACAAACCAAACATTCTGAATATTAAATAGTACAAAAAGTATAAATTACATGCTCCCCACTCAAGTCGTTATATCCTTAGAACACATACAACAACATCTGCAGTAGTAGAATGCCATAATGCATTTAAATTATGGGCTAGGCTCCATAAGCAACACACTTTATATGAGTGTACCTGTTATATTTTGGAAAGTTATCTACCAATATAAACTGACCTCATATGCTCGTACTAAAAAGGGAAAATTGCCGAAACAGAACAAAAATTCAGCATGGTTGTCCCTATGGTATAAAACCATCATTTAGTTGTCCCTTAATATAATTTTTTCATAATCCCAAAAATAACCCTTGATTAATGTAATTAAATACATTTAACTAATAGATTTTTTTTTAAATTAACCAAAAACGTTTTAAAAAGGGAAAACAAAAATAAATTTTTATAGAAATTTTTAATAAAAATAAAATTGGTAAAATTTATAAAATAAAAATAATTTACAAAATTGTTTTAATAAAAAATTAAGAATTTTTTTTAAAAAACGTTTTAAATTTTTTTATTTTTTATAAAAAGTTTAAAACATTTTTGATAAAAATTTAATAAAGTAAAATTTGTAAACTTTATAAAAATAAAAATAAAAATTTACAAAAAGTTTTTAATAAAAACTTTATACAAAATATTTTACAAAGTTTTTATTTTATAAAAAGTTTAAAATGTTTGTAAACTTTTTAAATTTTATCAAACTTTTAATAAAAATAAAACTTTTTAAAATTTTTAATAAAAGTTTAATAAAATTAAACTTTTTAAACTTTATAGAAATAAAAATAAAACTTTACAAAAAATTTTTAGTAAAAAACTTTAAATAAACTTTATAAAAAACGTTCACAAAGTCTTTTTTTATAAAAAGCTTACAACGTTTCTAAATTTTTTAGTTTTATTAAACTTAAAAAAAATAGAAGAAGAGTTTGTGAAAATCATAAAGATAACCTATGGAGATATCATAGATTTATGAAGAAAAAAATGCAAAATCATTTTTCACAAGCAAAATCATTTTTTCACAAGCAAAATCATTTTTTCACAAGTAAAATCGAACCATAACACGTTTTAGGAAGTTAGAATATTTTTAGGAGATTTTTAGAATATTTCCTTAACTGAAACTTTCATTAATTTTCGCAAAAAAATCAGGTACTTTTATCCGTAGAAGGCGCTTTCTAAAAGTTTAGAACGATGACAAAAATCCTGAACACACTTTCTACTTTTAGTAGATGGAAGAGTACATTGTAGAAAACACATTCTCCGAAATTTAGAATACTTAATAAAAGTAGAAGATGCATCCAGACGAAAAGTAGATTGCTTTACGATTAGTAGAATACGCATTCCTCTTATTTAGAGATTTAGTGAACAGTAGAATGTGCGTTCTAAAAGAAGTAGATGAACATGTTTATTTTAGAAAATGTTTTCTACTATACCATTTTCCGTAGAAGATACATTCTATTTTTAGTAGAACGTATGTTCAAATTTTTATTTATCAACTTTTTGAAAAAAAGAAAAATACCAGCTTGTGTATATGAGTGTTTTATTAATTGTTTATATTTTTAATATTTTTTTATTCACAAAAATATTTATTTTATTAGTTTTCAGAAATACAAAGGGTAAAAAGGGGAAAAATTGGACAAAAAAGATTTATACCAAAGAGATAACACCCTTGTTTTTTTGTTCTCTATTGGCAATTTTCTCTATTAAAAATTAACATATGTACAAATAAAATTTAAACCCAAGATTTATCAAGGAGAACTCTGTCGAATATTAGAATATGATTGTAAATGTTAGTAGGTTCAGCTTTCTCATGAGCAATAAGATCTCCTACACACACCAACACTCCACATAGATTAACATAATCAAAAAATTTATATAAAAAAAACCTTTGCTATACATGTAATTTTAATAGATTAAAATGAACTGCATACGACTGAGAACCTTTGCTATAAATGTAATTTATAAGAAGTTCATTAATATATAAAAAAACTTACTTTCTCATCGACTAAGATCATGATAGAGTGATGATCTCTTACCACCAGCAGAATACTGTTTCCATTAACATATGATCTTCACCATAATCTTCCACATTGATTTGAATGGTTTCAAATCACACACAGCAGTAATCGCAGCCATTATAGTAGAATGAGTAAAATTTCTAAGGTTTCGAGTGTACTTGTGAAGTCTCACATCGGATATTCCTCCTACAGTGACTAAGATGAATGGGAGAAGCTTGTCTTTTATAGATTTACTAAACCTATTCGATGCACGCAGAATCTCTTCCCGTATAATGCCGAAATAAATATCATATATTTTTAGCTTGTCAATCACTCTTTGATATATATATTTCCGTAACATAAAAAACTTTGAAATATATGCCATTTAATATCATTAATTTAGCTTGCATCGAAAGACTGGACAATTAAATATTCACAAAACAAACATGGACAGTTTAATTCGGTACTCTTGATTGATTTTGGTTTAATATTCTTAACCATTATTTCATAATTTTCGTAAATCACAATACGTGTTCTCGTTTTCTCATAATGAAATCACCTACATGCATGAATATACAACAAAATCACAAAGACACGTTCTCGTCTTCGTTCGTCTTTGACAAACATGTGTAACCCAATATAAAATGGACCAGGGTCTTCTCTGACATTCGTTAAGCTTTCTAGTGTGTTTAAGAGATCGTTATGTCGCTCTATACGGAAATTCATATAGCTTTGTTGCTGAACCGATTCTTTATAGAAATTAACGCATATAGACCTCTTCTTGGTATAGTTTGATTCTTTAGACAATGAACTAACAGATATTGCTGCTCTCGTTAGATACTCATCAACTTCTTATGAACATATATTCTCCTCAAAAAGCTGGCTTATATATTCACTATTACATTCGCATCTCATTAGATTATGAAAACTTCGCATCTTCGCTACTGATCAAACTGTTATGAAAATTGATGCTTCTCATCGATTGGCCTCTATCAAATCATTTGATGAACATATACGCTTATCAAAAATTGGCTTCTATAATCCTCTTTACATTCGACTTTCTTTAGATTTTCAAATCTTGGCAACTTCGCTACTCAAGAAACATGTTATGAACATTGATGCTTCTAATCTTTTGACTTCTATCTGATAGAACCGTATTTTATAAACTACGGATTACTGAATATTGTAAAAAATAAAAATGATAATACTATACCAAAGAGTAAGAAAATGATGATACAACTGCAGAGGCGAGATATTATCTCTTTCCTTAACTCAAAATACGTCCCGTAGTGCGACGGTTCGATAACGTAATGAGTCCCAGGATACAACTGCAAACAATCTTCTGAATTTGCGTCACTCTATCAGAAGCCTGGCGAAACTGGTTTTGTGTTGCACTCTCAGACACAAGAAATAAAAAATACTAACATGACTATTCAATATAGGAGATTGTGGTTTTTCTTTTGGTATTT